>NC_086326.1:34130224-34431815 GCF_036172605.1 Pelobates fuscus
GGGGGAATTCTTGGGTTTCGTAGTCGTTGCGCACGACTGCATTCTCCGCCTGCCTGTGGCGAAGATAATGGCCATTCGGAAGGAGATCAGACGTGTTTTTGACAAGACCGAACTCCCCTCCGGAGGTTGGCTCGCGTGGTGGGTCTCCTCTTGGCCTCGATACAGGCGTTCTACCCGGGCCCACTACATTACAGGGCCATGCAGCGGCTGAAGGCGCACTCTCTACGCAAGAGACCCTCTTAGGACCAGATCTCCCTGGCCTCGGACGTGCAGGCCGGATTGAGCTGGTGCCTCCTGCATATATCCGCCTGGAACAGCAAGGCGATATTCGGGATGACCCTGGATCTCGTGTAGGAATCGGATGCGAGTCTTTGGGACTGGGGTGCCTCGTGCACGACGAGGTCCACGGGGGGCCCGTGGTCGGACAATAGATCGGAATCCCGCATCAATTGCCTGGGGTTGATTGCAGGTTCGTTGGCAATTCGGAGCCTGGCGAAGCATCTGTCGGACTGATGCGTGCTCCTTCGGATGGACAATGGTTCGGCGGTGCAATACATCAACCACTCGGTTTCGAGCACTAGAGGAGGTGTTATCTCCCAACATGGAGCTCCTGGTGTCGGTGGTGCTTGGAACGGGATACCGATCCCTTTACGGGTCCTGTATCTAGCGTGCTGAATTTCTTGTCTCATCTCTTTGACCTGGGTCGGTCATATCGCTTGGTTATCGTGGTTAGATCAGCTATCTCGACGGCACATGTCCCGCTTCGGGTTTTTCCCCATCGGCCAGGATCCGCTAGTCTGCAGGCTCCTGCGTGGAATGAGACTGGTGCGCCCTCCGGCGCCCAAGTATTCTTCCCTCTGGGACGTGCGTTTGGTTTTGGCGTTCTTTCGGAATTGGCCTGATAACCAGGACCTTTCTCTTCGCCAGCTTTCAGCGAAATTTACCCTCTTGTTGTGTCTGGTCTCGTTCAGACGTGTTTCAGATGTCCGGGCCTTCGATGTCGGCGCTTTCTCGTTTTTCTCCAGAGGGGGTCTCCGTCAAGGTGCTTAGACGTACCAAGTCGGAATCGACGGTTGTATCATGCCCTTACTTCTAGGACTCGCCTAAGCTTCGTGTAGCGAAGGCACTGGCGCGATGGATAAGATGTCTTTTGGCTCTGGCGGGCGTGGATGCGACCTTCGGAGCGCTTTGGGTTAGGGGCGCCGCAGCTTCCGGAGCTTTTTTGGCGAGCGCTTCCCTTCAGGACATTCTGCGTTCGGCGGACGGGTCCCGTGTAGAGTTTTTTCGCCTATTTTACTTTAGACCGTCGGAACATGCTTCTTTTGCTTTGCTGTCGGAGCATTAAAACAGCAAATATGAAGCCTCCTGTCATGCTATAAAATTGTAGATTATACTAGCTTTAGTGTAACTATAATCTTAATTTTATTAATGACAGGAGGCGAATATTTCCCACCCAATTTGATTTCTTCTCCCCCCCCCTTGTTTTGGATGGATTGCATTGATTGTATTTCTGTTGATTTGTCTGATTATCTGGGCTAGGTTGGTTAGTCTGGGGTGATGTTGTGGGAAGTGCATGTTATACTGTATTGACGGTCATTAGTATGGATTTCGTGTCTTTATTCTATCAGTACTGGATCGTGGGATTTATGTTTTATCAGTACATTTCGTTCACTAATCAGTGTTTTCGATTCTGTTTATTTCGTTTCAGTTTAATGGTTCGACTTCAGTTCATAGGATCGGCCGTTTGGCGGGATAAAGATCAAGTTCATCCATTATCCGAAGTTTTTCCAGATGACATTCATCGTTATGTTGTGAATTTTTCTTTATTTAGTTATTGTCATTGTTGTGTACGTTACGTTGTCGCAGCGTGAAAGAGGAAATGGTGGCTTAGGAGGAGCCTTATATAGATACCTTATGTTTTTGTCTTTGGTGTTTATCTCTCTGTTAATGTGCTGCTGTGGAGTTCTAGTAAAGAGAGACTTAAGCAAATATTCGCCTCCTGTCATTAATAAAATTAAGATTATAGTTACACTAAAGCTAGTATAATCTACAATCCTTGTCAGTCATATTGACTGCTGCTCACTGTCATAGTCTGATTGCTTTTGTATTTAGTTTGATTTCAGCTGAATTGAGATTCAACTGAACTTTATATCTCTGAAGTGCCAAGCGGACGTAAAACCAAGAAAACCAGGCGATGCCCGAATATGTTCAGATGCTTTAGGATTAGGGGTTCCACCCATGGCACCCCCAAAGAAAAGATTATTGGTGGGAAATAAAGATGGCTGATGGCTCATAAAGTGAAAAGTGACCAATAGAGAGGGAGGGGGGGGGGAGAAGCAAAAAAAAAGTAACAAAAAATTATATATATATATATATTCATAAATATATGTATATTTATTTTTTTACTACTCCTACACTTTTCCCGATATTGGTAACCTTTTCTTACATGGATGGCATAAGAATGCACCTCTAATGTTTATATTATGTATATATTTTTCAGTACACATACTGATTGCTCAATCAAAACAAAAATTCACACGATACACAAGTCTAGTCTGATTTTCTAGTAGTAGTCACATGCTATGTATGCATTCAGCAGTAAAATCTAGAATAACATTGTAACCTCCGGTTCTATGGTAATAGAAATGAAACTGGCTACGGATGGGATACATGTACATTTTATATATTATTATTATTATTATTTCATGGATAAACAAAGTAAAAATGATTATAGTGTAATCAGCATAAAGCAATATTCCTAAGTTTATTTTTTTTTTCAAAATGTTCCCTTTGGTCTATAAGGAGAAATGTTTTATATACTATTTGGTATAAGTGATAATATTATCCTTGAAAGGCAGCCCTCGTCCAGCAATCCCAACAGTATCCCAAAAATGTCTCTGTTATTCTTGTCCCATTAATATTCTTCGTTATGCAGATTATACCCTTTTTACTATTTATTTTTCCCATTTATTTTAATATGAATCAGTAATCATGTTACTCTTTTCCAAAAACATCCCGATGTCTAGAGGAGGTCATTACCCAACTTAATAGTACTCTTCATATTAACCTCGGAAAGAACAAACTGAGTCGGCCCTGCCATAAATCAAATCTGTAACAAAAATAGAAATAGGGTCGCACTCAGTCACAACAATTACACACAGGGTGCTACTGAGCATGGGTCAGCAAAAGACCCCAAGAGACATATATAAAATAAAAAGAATCTCAGGCACTCACTGTGATTGTTCTTCAAGCAGGTTTATTGCAACGTTTCAACCTCAATGAGGTCTTTTGAGGTGAAAAAGACCTCATTGAGGTCGAAACGTTGCAATAAACCTGCTTGAAGAACAATCACAGTGAGTGCCTGAGATTCTTTTTATTTTATAAATCAAATCTGTGACTGTGATATACTGTATCTGGCATTCTATCCAGTAGCTATTTCACCTGAATTCTTCAAGAACTCTTAGAACAGTGGGAAGTTGTGTCCTGCATTTAGTTACCATTTCCTGGCCTCTTGCTATTGGCTCTAGTGAGATCTGCACTTGGCTGCCTAGGGTTGGCTTCTGTTACAAGAACTCAGTCCCATTGTATTTGAAGGAGCTGGGAGGGGGATCCAGGAGTTAAAGGATGCATGTATTTAATTCTGCATTTTTTTATTGGGGTCTGCTGCCTTTGCAATCCCTCCCCTCTAACCCCACCAAATCTTTCTGTGGCTGTCCAATCGCAGACTTTCCAATGCAGCTCAATGAGAAGTCTTTGCAAGACAGGTGCTCTGGGCAATTGTTGCCTATTGAGTTTAGTTCCACTGACCTAACCAAACAACGAAGTAGCCGGACCTTTTAAATGAGGGGTGTTGGTTAAGTTAATTTGTAAAAGTGTTATTTTCTATTGAAATCTGTATTTTTTTGCAAAATGAAAAAAAAGACACACTCTTTACACATAAAGCATTTCAGCAAGCTAAAGTGATTTAGGGATATGGAGTGTCCCTTTAAAATGGCAATATTTATGGCCACACAAGGAGGGTGTGAGGGAACTGGAAGATTTTCAGAAAAAAAGCTAAATAGGTTTCTCTGCACATGCTGATATCCCCAGTGGATACCTGCCTGGCCTGGTGACTTTGGGGCGCACTTCCCTGGTACCCTTCTTTTCCCGATCTGCACCATATTTACAGTCAAATTTTACTTGAGTTTAATTGTAATCTCAAACAGGTTGTACTGGGTTAAACACGATAAATGCTGCCTGCTGCTAGTTAATTTCTGACTTCCATTATTAAAAAGGTAAGCATGCAATAATTACCAACTTGTGGGTTTCATGGAAACACCCACAAATCATCTACCTTGCCTCTGTTCATAAGAAAAATCCAGAACAACCACATAAAAACAAGTGGGATATGTCATGGAGGGAGTAATTTCTCAAATTTTTTATGTGAAACAAAAAAAACATAAACTCCCACAATCAAAAGTCAGATGCAACAATCAAAACTGTCATTAAAAAAGTAAACATTCCTTAACGTTCTGTTGTATCAATCAAGAGGCTAAACCTATCGCACAAGCCAGACAGTTAAATTGAAATTGGATTCTAAATAGCCTAACAAGCTGATTACAAGTCTTTCTAAAAAATAATGGCACAGTTACCTCAAAAAGTCCAACACTTAAAAGTGCAGGTTGAGTTTTAATTGGCTGCTCTTTCAAATTTCCATGAGCCATTATTTTAAACAGTTATGACTCTGTTCTGCCCTCAACACAGAGCACGCATCTCTGGGCGAAAGGGCTGACCTGAATTTTACATGCACATTATCTTTGTATAGTTTGAGTCACAAGGTAAGAAGGGTCTTTATTTAATACAAAGGAATACATCTTATAAATAGTAACTCTTGTATCTTTGAGGAAAATATACAAATATTGATGTTTTATTTAACCCTTTGGCTCCAATAAAACAATAATTCTGCAAAATCGCTTAACACTTTCCTTGCATGCTTAATTAATTGTAACTCTTTAAACACTCAAAGCATAATATATATATATATATATATATATATATATATATATATATATATATATATATATATATAGGAAACATGGGGGGATGGTTGCACTCACCTAAACATGCTTAAATGGGGTGCTGCTGGGGGCCATATTATACAATAAACAATACACAAGATCCAGCGCACTCTCCTATCCACTAAACATTATTTTTTATTTATTTATTTTTTTAGTGTAAGATATAACAGCTGAAAGCTGATTGTGGTTCTTTAATGTAGATATATTTATATTCACATACTGGTAGCTGATGCTTTTCTATCATTATGATAACATAGTTCTGGGAATGATGAAAATCTAATTTACCAAAGGAAAGAACATCACACATTCAATCAAATGGACAATAATGAACGTGATGCATATCCGTGCTGAGTATACTTATATACTAGTTTTGATTACGGTCATTGTTTGGCATTAAATTGGGGAGACATTTTCACAGAACTGCTCAGCTGGACAGTACAAATGGAATACAATAAAGGTTGTTTTTAAAATGCCATGTTGAGATAAAGTTCTAATAATCACTATGGAAACCAATGGAATCTTCGTGTCCATTGTTCTACTTCGGAACTTTACCCAACAAAGAATAATCCATGACTTGCTTTAAAAGTAGTTTATACATTTTGATTAAATAAATCATTATTACTCAGATCCAGGAAAAAAAAAAAGGTAAAAAAAAATAAATACAAAGTTAACAGCTGTGGAATCTGCCATGTCTTTAACAAGGACCTGTTTGCATTTTCCATGCTCACATGATGCACTAGATCCAGAAATTCATTCTAATTAATTGGAGATTTTCAAATATGTGTTAAATGTCACTCTGGCACAGTAATAAATCAATTCTAGCAGCTAATGGTTGTCCTTTTCATCTGACCCTTGGCCTTTTCACCATGTTGTTAACTCTCAGGGTGTCATGTCAATAACATATACAGGAGGACGTAACCAAATGTAATAGGAAGACAATTATCTAATAAGTTCCTAGAAATATACCAACCAATTAATCAGCATGAATAGCTAAGATGTGATGATAAATGTGGATAAAATCATTGATACGTGATGTGTGTCATAACAGAATGTGACATACTGGCTATGGGTCATAATAATAGTATATCTTATGATCTGCAAGGAACACATAAGGGTTTAGAGATAAAAATAACTGAGAATGCAAACATATAGCTGGATTGTTTAACCCCTTAAGGACACATGACATGTGTGACATGTCATGATTCCCTTTTATTCCAGAAGTTTGGTCCTTAAGGGGTTAAAGGAACACTATAGTCACCTAAATTACTTTAGCTAAATAAAGCAGTTTTAGTGTATAGATCATTCCCCTGCAATTTCACTGCTCAATTCACTGTCATTTAGGAGTTAAATTACTTTGTTTCTGTTTATGCAGCCCTAGCCACACCTATGATTGACAGAGCCTGCATGAAAAAAAAAACTGGTTTCACTTTCAAACAGATGTAATTTACCTTAAATAATTGTATCTCAATCTCTAAATTGAACTTTAATCACATACAGGAGGCTCTTGCAGGGTCTAGCAAGCTATTAACATAGCAGGGGATAAGAAAATCTTAATTAAACAGAACTTGCAATAAAGAAAGCCTAAATAGGGCTCTCTTTACAGGAAGTGTTTAGGAAGGCTTTGCAAGTCACATGCAGGGAGGTGTGACTAGGGTTCATAAACAAAGGGATTTTACTCCTAAATGGCAGAGGATTGAGCAGTGAGGCTGCAGGGGCATGTTCTATACACCAAAACTGCTTCATTAAGCTAAAGTTGTTCAGGTGACTATAGTGTCCCTTTAATGTCTTAAATATTTAAAAAAAGACAGAGCAGAAATGTGCAAAAGATCCCATGTGCATGCAATCAGTACCCAGGCTATCTGACAGATAATAATTTGCGTTCTATAACTAATCAAGCTTAGTGTCCATTAATGTTAATTTTAATGATATGATTGTTAGGATAAGGTTATCCATATGAGCATTTGATTAAGTACATAAATACAGTCTCTTGAAAATGTATTCACCCTCTTTGGCATTTTTGGGCTTAGTTTTTTTTTTTATTTGACCATTTTTATTGTTTGTTTTTTTCAGCTTTAGGACCGAAAACTAAAAGCATGGGGGTACAGAAGAGATTTTTGGTGTTTTGTTGCCTCACAACCTGGAATTAACATAGATTGTTTGAGGATTTGCATCATTTAATTTACAGAACATGCCCACAACTTTGAAGATGTTTTTATTTTTTTATTTTATTGTGAAGCAAACAACAAAAAGGAAAACAAAAACAGAAAAAGTCAATGTGCATAACTATTCACCCCCTGAAGTCAATACTTTGTAGAGCCACCTTTTGCGGCAATCACAGCTCTAAGTCGCTTTGGATAAGTCTCTATGAGCTTGCCACATCTTACCACTGGGATTTTTGCTCATTCCTCCTTACAAAACTTCTCTAGCTCCTTCAAGTTGGATGGTTTGCGCTTGTGAACAGCAAACTTTAAGTCTGACCACAGATTTTCTATTGGATTGAGGTCTGGGCTTTGACCAGGCCATTCCAGCACATTTACATGTTTCCCTTTAAACCACTCAAGTGTTGCTTTAGCAGTGTGTTTGGGGTCGTTGTCCTGCTGGAAGGTGAACTTCCGTCCTAGCCTCAAATCACGCACAGAGGTACAGGTTTTGCTCAAGAATATCCCTGTATTTTGCACTATCCATCTTTCCCTCAACTCTGACCAGTTTCCCAGTCCTGGCTGCTGAAAAACATCCCCACAGCATGATGCTGCCACCACCAGCGTGGTGTGTTGGGTTTGCGCCAGACATAGCGTTTTTTTTTTGATCGCCGAAAAGTTAAATTTTAGTCTCATCAGACGAGAGCACCTTCCTCCATACATTTTGGGAATCTCCTACATGACTTTTTGCAAACTCAACTTTTTGCTGAAAGTAATGGCCACTCTTCCATAAAGCCCAACTCTATGGAGCGTACAGCTTCTTGTCATCCCATGTACAGATACTCCAGTCTCTGCTGTGGAACTCTGCAGCTCCTCCAGGGTTATCCTATGTTTCTGTGCGGCCTCTCTGATTAATGCCCTCCTTACCCGGTCCGTGAGTTTTGGTGGGCGGCCGTCTCTTGGCAGGTTTGCTGTTGTGCCATGTTCTTTTCATTTGGTTATGATAGATTTGATGGTGCTCCTGGGGATCATCAAAGATTTGGATATTTTTTAATAACCTAACCCTGACTTGTACTTCTCATCAACATTGTCCCTTACTTGTTTGATGAGTCCCTTGGTCTTCATGGCAGTGTTTGGTTAGTGGTGCCTCTTGCTTAGGTGTTGCAGCCTCTGGGGCCTTTCAAAAAAGGTGTGTATATGTAATGACAGATCATGTGACACTTAGATTGCAAACAGGTGGACATCATTTTACTAATTATGTGACTTCTGAAGGTAATTGGTTGCAACAGAGCTTTTATGGGCTTCATAACAAAGGGGGTGAATACATACGCACATGCCAATTTTCTGTTTTCTATTTCTAAAAAAATAGTTTTATGTATATATTTTTGTCATTTCACTTCACCGACTTAGACTATTGTGTTCTGATCCATCACATAAAATTCAGATTAATAAAACGTTGAACTTAGGGCTGTAATGTGACAAAGTAGGTAAAATGTCAAGGGGGGTGAATACTTTTGCAAGGTACTGTATACCAAAGCAGTGGTAAATTTTGATGTCGCGAACATAACATTTTCCGTTCGCGAACAGCCAACGCGAACTTCCGCAAATGTTCGCGATTGGGCGAACCAGGCGAACCGCCATAGACTTCAATAGGCAGGTGAATTTTAAAACCCACAGGGACTCTTTCTGGCCACAATAGTGATGGAAAAGTTGTTTCAAGAGGACTAACACCTGGACTGTGTCATGCCAGAGGGGGATCCATGGCAAAACTCCCATGGAAAATTACATAGTTGATGCAGAGTCTGGTTTTAATCCACAAAGGGCATAAATCACCTAACATTCCTAAATTGTTAAGAATAAAATGCTTTAAAACATCGGGTATGATGTTGTTTCGATCAGGTAGTGCAAGGGTTACGCCCGCTTCACAGTGACAGACCAAACTCCCCGTTTAACGCACCTCAAACAGTCCATTTGCACAACCGCAAACTCCCCATTTGCACAAGGTTGGATACCAAGCTAGCCATGTCCCGTTCCTTGTCCTCACTGATGTCATTGAAGGTCTCTTCCTCCACCCAGCCACGTACAACACCAAGGGTCCCCGAAAGGTGACAACAAGCCCCCTGTATTTTTTTTTTTAATGTACACTACTGTTACACCAGATATGAGTTGCACTTGTGTGACACGGTGCCCTGGCAGGCCCTGAAACGCACACGTGTGAAGGAAACTGACTGCTATTATATTACAGTCAAAAAAGTTTTAGTTTTTTTAAATGCAAGCTATTGTGACACCAGATATGAGTGGTGGCACTGGGCAAGTGGGCACAGTATACGTTGTGAGCCTGACACACACGCTGGCAGACAGGCAACTGCAATAAGATTACACAGGGAAAAAAAAAGCAGACTGATGTTCTAGCCCTTAAAAGGGCTTTTTGGGGTGCTGTCCTTACAGCAGAGATCAGATGAGTCCTTCAGGACTGTAGTGGACACTGAATACACTAGCCTAGCTATCGATTTCCCTATTAAATCAGCAGCAGCTACACTGTCCCTCCTCTCACTAAGAATGCAGCTTCCGGGGGGCAGGGCCTAGCTGTCATGGAGGAAAGACGCACTTCGTGTGAGCTCCCTCAATATCTCACTTTAAGCAGCTATCAACAAGCGAATTTCACCCCAGAAGGGGATGACCCAGCAATGCTGCTCCTACCTGACCCACCAGACATGCTTAATAGCGGTCAGCAACTCGACAGAGTCTTACTTACCTCCGCGTGGCAAGTGTGGCCTGGTGCTCACCGGGCGGGAGAGGCGGCCGATCTCCCGATCCTGGGATGCCCAGGAGCAGCTACTTCCCGGCAGGAGCTCCGTTACCCCCCCCCCTCGGACCGGTGGGGGTTATCCCGGTCCACCCCTGAGAGGCTGTCTGGAGCTAATGGACGCACAGAGCACAGCCGCCCAGGCTGACATACTCATCTGCGACTCTCCCAATATGGCGGCAATATGGCGGTACCAGCAAAGCATGGCAGGATATTGAGTCTAAGCTGGACAGACTCTTTAATCAATTTTGGAAGCAAATAACAAGCAGGAAGCCCCAACAAGCTCCACCACAGCCCCAACAAGCTCCACCACAGCTAAGCGAAGCAGTAAACAGCAGCCTGCCAAGCATGTCCTACTATAGCCGATCCTCCACACCATGCCTTTGATCACATGAACTGCTCTCTGCACATTAACTAATCGTAAAGTAGCAAGCGTTTAAACATGTCATTATTTCACCTCCTCGTAGTTCCTTACATGCCTTTACCTTAACCGCTCATGTATTATGTTATTCACTAGTCTCATCTCATGGGGCGACTCACACTTGATTTATAACTAGTGGTGGAGCTGCTGATATAAATACACAGTTGATAACGTGCAAGCTACACCCTAAACATGACAGCCATCTTTCACAACAATGTACTGCTATATACTCATACCCTCAGTGCAACTTGCCGTGATATACGCACGTTCAGCCTAGCATGCTCAAATATAACACACTTCTGTCTAAAAAAAAAAAAAAAAAAAAAAAAGGATGCAGCTTCCGAATGAATCCAAAATGGATGTTGTCCAGGAGGTGGGAGGGTTTTGGAGGGAGGGTCTGCTGCTGATTGGCTGGAATGTGTCTGCTGACTGTGAGGTACAGGGTCAAAGTTTACTCAATGATGATGAATAGGGGGCGGACCGAACATCGCATATGTTTGCCATCCGTGGCGAACAAGCTATGTTCGCAAGGAACTATTCGCCAGCAAACCGTTCGGGACATCTCTAGTGGTAAAATAATCTGAAAAGCAAAACGTAATTTTCTGAAAAAGAGAAAAATAACTTATAAATCAGCATCACGTATACGCTATAAAGTTTTTATGCAATAAATAATTGTGAATTAATGTGTTTTTATTTGGTGTCTATGTATGCGTGTATGTGCACATATTTGTGTGTATATGTCTCCAGGTAGATGTATAATTATATATGGTAAATTAGTGTTTGAATATGTATGTTGTGTATTTGCGTTGCTGTTTGTCCATGTAGAATAGGTTGGTGTGTGTATACGTATATGTGCTATTTTTTCTAAATATAGAGAGAGAGATGAAGCGTGCCTGTCTATCTGTTTATTGCCAAGCTCCTTCTCGCATCCTCTCCGGGACTCTCAGAGGGTCTCACCTCTTGGTTGATTTCTGCCCTCAAACTGAAATGACTGTGGCCTCAATTAAATATATGTCAGACTGGTGTCTTCCTCTGGGTTGATGGTGTCACTTTCCAGATTTTCACATTCACTTTGATGAGATCTCCTGTCATCACCACACCCAGGCATTAGGATATTGCGTAATAGCCTGTTATAAAGCATAGTAACTCTCACCTTTCCCAAGCGTACTATTTGCAAGGCATCTAAACCTAGATAATAAATTCTTAGACAAGTAAATAGAATACAAGATTCCTGCAAGTCTGGCTGGTTTCTTGGAAATAAAGCAGGCATTAACTAAAGATGGACCTGTATATAGTGTTATTGTTTAGTGTGGGGTCACCTATTTAACTTAGATTCATCTTTTTCAATCTCTTTCAGGAATGGTAAGATAGATCAATGCCATCAAGAGTCCTACGTCCATAGTTCAGAAAACGTTTGATAGTAAACTGATGCTGTCAATCTCTCTCAGTGTACAGCAAGATATTAGATATTAAGAAACAAAATATTTCTAGTTATATGCTCAATTACCAGTATATGTGCCTCTTGTTTTAATTTACCCTGCTTTGTTATACATTGAAAGTGATTATGTGCAAGGTACAAGAATGATGTATGGGTTTAATCAGAGTGGGCATCTATCATTTTATCATGACCATATTCTAAGAGTAGGAATAGGAGCATGGCATCACACTTGCGTTAGTTGTAAACATTGGTTACATGCAAGAGGCAAAAACCCGTTTTGCTTATTAATATACTTTGTATTGGATTATGTAACAAAGAATTTGTACAAATTAGAGTAAGGAAAGCCTTTATTCATAGCCTGTATTAACTGTCCCTTGGAGGCCACAAGTGTATATTTTGTAATTAACCACTCAAATGGACCTCAATGTTGTCTCCTGACAGTGTGCAAAGGAAAAGACAATTACCATATGAAACTCACAAAAAGACAAAGGCAGTGGCGTACATACCAGGGTCGCAGGGGTCGTGGCTGCGACCGGGCCCGGCCCACCAGGGGGCCCAGCCGCCCCTGCGACCCGGTATGTACGCAATGGGCCAGCCTCTTCTCCTGGGGGGCCCAGGAGCCGGCCACCTCCGGGCCCCCTGAGGCTGGCCCTGCTTACACCCGGCGGGCAGTCAGGCTGGCCGGTGCGCGAGGGAGCACTCTCCCCTGAGTGCTTCCTCTTCAGCTCCCTCGCGCACTGCAATGATACTGGAGCCGGAAGATGACGTCATCTTCCAGCGCCGGTATCAGTACGCGGCGCGCGAGGGAGCTGAAGAGGAAGCACTCAGGGGAGAGTGCTCCCTCGCGCACCGGCCAGCCTGACTGCCCACCGGGTGACCGCCCCCCCAGGAGCCCAGCAGCACCACTGGACCCCAGGGAATCCCCTCAGCACTCCAAAAGGTAGGGAGGCTGGGGGGATTACATTTTAAAAAAGTGTGTGTGTGTGTGTGTTAGTGTTAGTGTGTGTGTGTTAGTGTTACTGTGAGTGTTAGTGTGTTAGTGTTACTGTGAGTGTTAGTGTGTGTGTGTTAGTGTTACTGTGAGTGTTAGTGTGTGTGTTAGTGTTACTGTGTGTGTTAGTGTGTGTGTTAGTGTTACTGTGTGTGTTAGTGTGTGTGTTAGTGTTACTGTGTGTGTTACTGTTACTGTGAGTGTTAGTGTGTGTGTTACTGTGTGTGTTAGTGTTACTGTGAGTGTTAGTGTGTGTGTTAGTGTGAGTGTCAGTGAGTGTGTGTCTGCTAGTGAGTGTCAGTGAGTGTGTTACTGTGTGTGTCTGTTACTGAGTGTGTTTGTGTTAGTGAGTCTGTTTGATGTCTGTTAGTGAGTGTGTGTTTGTCAGTGGGAGTGTATGTTTTGTAAGTGAGTGTGTATGTATGTCTGTCGCTGAGTGTGTCTCTGTCAGTAAATGTGTGTGTCTGTTAGCTAGTGTGTATGCGTCTGTTCGGGAGAGTGTGTGTGTGTCTTCAGCACTTACCTTTCTCCAGCGCCGGACTCCCTTGGCGCTGGGGATCCCTCCGCCGCTCAGCTCCGAATGCGCATGCACGGCAAGAGCTGTGCGCGCATTCAAACCGCCCATAGGAAATCATTACTCAATGCTTTCCTATGGACGTTCAGTGTCTTAGAATCGCGGAAGCTCCTCTAGCGGCTGTCAGTGAGACAGCCGCTAGAGGCTGGATTAACCCTCAGTGAAACATAGCAGTTTCTCTGAAACTGCTATGCTTTTAGCTGCAGGGTTAAAACTAGAGGGACCTGACACCCAGACCACTTCATTGAGCTGATGTGATCTGGGTGTCTGTAGTGGTCCTTTAAGTGTGTGTGCATCTGCATGCACTGGTGTACATACCGCAGTCGCAGGGGTCGCAACCCCTGCGACCAGGTGCCCGCCGCCATGTGTTGCGGCCCCGGCCTGCACAGAGTAAGCGTGCGGGGGGGCCCACGGATCAGTTTTCGCACCGGGGCCCCATAGGTCATGTGTACGCCACTGGACAAAGGCCTTAATTTAATAAGATTTCCAATTAATAGAATACTGCAAGAAACACTTTCCAAGTGATTTATCTACAGAAGTCATCATTAAAGTGTATAGGCATTTTTGTAGATTAAAAATGAAAAGTTTTTTCTAACAAAATATATAACAAATATATAAACATATCCCTACTATTGTAATAACCTGACCACAGGAGCTCTCTAAACCAGTGGTTCCCAAACTAGTCCTCATGGCCCACCAACAGTCCAGGATTTATATATTTTGCTTTTTTATTCCAGAGGAGATACTGACCAAAACTGGACAGTTGTTGAACCATTAGAACTGTTTCTAATGATCTGAAGATAGCCCTGCTAGTGCACATGTGCCTCACTGAAAGGTCACTGATTAACTCACCTGTGCCAAAGCAATCACATGATTGAATTATGTTTTGTTGATGTGCTCTCGGTTTAACCCCTTTGCGATGCTCGATGGAATTTTTCAGAAATTCAGGTAAGTAAAAAAATTTGTCTGCTTCGGCAATTCAGACCAATGACATTTGGTTTGGTTCGGCACTTCCGAACTACTGAACTTCGACAATTTGGAACTTCAACAATTCGGAACTTCAGCAATTCGGAACGTCGGCAATTTGGAACTTCGGCAATTCGGACATTCGAATTGCATGAAACAAATTGCACATATCAAGTAAGTGGTTGTGGTGGCAGTCCGGGCACTGGGAGCCCTATAGATGTGTAAGTGGTTGTGGTGGCAGTCCTGGCACTGGGAGCCCTATAGCTGTGTAAGTGATTGTGGTGGCAGTCCAGACACTAGGAGCCCTATAGATGTGTAAGTGGTTGTGGTGACAGTCCTGGCACTGGACAGGGGGCTCCACATGTATAGGGCTCCCAGTGCTAGGGCTGCCACCACAACCACTTACACGCTTACAACTACCGAATGTCTGAATTGCACAGAATTTGCACGAAACGAATTGCATATGTCTAACTGCTGTAGCCCAAATCAGGTTTGCAAAATATACAGTTAAAACTCACTGTGTATCAAAAAGGCAGACAAATGTATTATACCACTACACTTGGTACAAACTAGCAAAAAAATAATCCTGCACTAAGATTCAAAATATGTCTTGTGAAATACCTTGAGGTAAGCCATTGTGGGGTAGTTTGAATAAGCAGCCTGCTCAAATGCTACAAAATGCAATACAGACACATCAAAATCATTAATGAAAATTCACACTTCACAGTGATACAATTCTTTATTTAAAAAAAATACTTTTTCTTTTTTATCTTAGTAAAAAAAATGGTATCATTTAATGCTGCATGAGACTTTCTAAACTATTAATTTGAGCGGAAGTGTTGTTTAATTTACATTTTGTGGCTAAAGAGTTTTGCAATGAAAATCAAATAATTTGCACTGCAATTAACCTCTGTGTCAGTTGACTTTTGAAAGTTAATCTATTGACTGAATCATTTCTCTGAGCCTTGTCTTTTTATAGAAAGTATCTTAGCTTGTTGGTGGGAAAGCTTTGGAAGGGCATCATTATATACACAATAAAAATTAAATTCCCTCCACAAAATGTAAACCAACCTAGATTATCTAGCACCTGGGGTAGAAATGTAAATTGGCACCCTCCAACTGTATATTTAGGGTAATTACAAAAAAGAGCACTTACATTTATAAACATGCGCATACACACACAAACATTCATGAAGACAGAAGCTCACATACATATATATACATACGAACATTCATATGCACTCATGCTCATATTCACATACACTATTATATGCATATTCATTCACTCACATTCATAAACACATACACACACATTTTCACACAGTCACTTTCATATACACATTCTCAAATTTATATACTAACACACACATGCGTATACACACACACACACTCATATAAGCACACACATATATTCACACACTCACATCATATACACCATTATACTCAGATACACACACACACACACACATTTGATTTTTATTTAAGACCCTGGGGTCTAGTAGTTTGCCAATGGGATCAGCCTGTTCAGTGAATGCTCAGCTCCCTGCAGCTCATTACTGATGCCATGGTCGGGGTGATGTTACGAGCCAGCTCCCGGCATTAATACAGGAAGCTTAAGGAACTGTGTAATGAGAATACCGACAGATTATAGCAGCTCCCCTTCCATCCACGAAGTTTGCATTACCCTTGTATCTTAATGACCATATTCCAGCAACATGGGGCTCTGGAGTTTCAGATAGGCAGGGGATTTACTAGAAAGTTTAAGTATACACTATTTAAAAAAAAAAAAAAAAATACAGTACATGACATAAAAGGACACATAGATTCAAATCCCTAAAAAATAATGTCCGTTTAAATACCAGTCGAGGAAAATTAAGACACAAGTTCAGAGACTTCACTTTAAAAAAAAATAGATTTGTAACTGCACAGAAAGTAATCTCTGCAAATAACAATCAACATAAATTGATATAATTCCAGATGCAGAGCCCGCACAATGCGCCTCGGCCAGCACCTCAAGGATTCAAGAGGATGAGTACTTATCCTGCTTCATACAAACTGTGAAATGGTTCTCCAGCTACAATGTGAAAATCAAATAGCAAAGATCACCTTGCACAAATCAATACCTCTACAAGAGAGCAGAGAACAAATTGTCTAACCATGCACAGTAATAAGGCTTCTTTGGGCATAACTCATTCCAGGCTATCGCCGGCAGGACATTTGTATGAGGCTGACATGGCAGTGCAGGGGCCTCACTAATATTTCTACGCTAATACACTGCTCGACAACTTTTAAGGAAAGGAAGGAGAAGGAGAGAGAATAATTATTGTTACTAAGTCTGGCAGATTTGCCAGAGCTAAATCAAACATGCAGAATGGGAAATCAGTCAAACCACCGAGTCAGACACAAGCAGAACTTTTTATATATTCATTTTTTTTTTATTATAAAAGTTACAAAATGTCAGCAGTAACAGGGATTGGGAGAAAAAAACTCAAATTTACCCCATAGTAAGTTTTTGCCCAGTTTAATTAACATATGCTGTCTTTTCTTTTCTGCTAGCTGAAGACCAGCTCTGGACCAGCTTTCTATATATTTTAGATTTTTCAGTTCCTGGTAATTTCAGTTTGAAATCATGTGCTCACAAGCTTGCAAGAGGAGTAAGTAAAAGGTTTCTATGGCAGAAATAGTATTTTTAAAGCACTTCCTATTTTGCCAAGACCCACAAAGGTGACATGCCAGAGGGGACAAGCTAAAAAAGCGTGAGCTCTGTCTTTTGTTACATTTTGTCAATTTAAGGCGTACCCTAAGATAGTATCCATTATTTTGCCTTACGATACTGTCTCTTTTCGTGCATTGGAATAACAGTGAATTTCATTGAAATATCTGTGATAATAAAGACTGTATCTTCACAAAATACTCATTCATTGTTTCTTTACATCTCCAATCCCTGTCCCCAAGTCAGAAACATTGGTAAATCAAAGAGATAATTACTTAGGTAATTAAAGGGCTACTGCAATAAAATAAATGGGTTTCAATAAAACACTTTTTTTTGGTGAGAGGAGTGACCCTTACTGTCTGGGTTCCATCCTTCAAAGGTGGAAAAAATAACCAAAGTAGCAAAAGCATAGCTATAATCCAGTGCCGAGGTTTGGTTCGCCTGGTAACCCAGTCCTCCTCCAGTGACGCCATTCTCCCTTGCTGAACGAGGAGCGATGTCGGGGAAGACAGGCTGAAGGTGACACCAATGGTGAACCATGCTGCCATTGGCCACCTGTCAACAGACATCCAATATGAACAGTATTATCATTAACGAGCCGGGAACTCTTGTTCCGGGATGACTAATGAGACTCCAATGAAAGACTGCACATACAGACTTCAAGCACAATGACCACCTCACATCACTGAAGTGGTTATGGTGCTTGAAAACAAACAAATGAATACACTTAAAACACTTAAAAGAAAATGGTATAAAGAAAGTTTTCACTACATTGCATTAATTCTAAATATATTTTCTGATACAATAAATGCAATAACTTCACAATAAATAAAAAAAAAAGAATTTAATCTGCATTCCTCTTTCCTATTACAATACCTGAATTTACTATTAAAATTAACACAATAACTAAAATGTAAAAAAGACTCCTGACTAAAGTATCTTACTTATTAAAATGTCTGCACTTATACTGATATTAGAACCAAGTTCAGACACATTTTAATTCTTCATTGATTTTTGCCTACTAGGCTTTCAATTGGAGATCTTTATGTAGCTAAGAGATATGTTCCAGTAGGATCTGTAAAATTTAAAGGACCACTCTAGGCACCCAGACCACTTCAGCTTAATGAAGTGGTCTGGGTGCCAGGTCCAGCTAGCTTTTACCCTTTTTTTTATAAACATAGCAGTTTCAGAGAAACTGCTATGTTTATTCTGAGGGTTAAGCCAGCCTCCAGAGCCTCTAGTGGCTGTCTCACTGACAGCCGCTAGAGGCGCTTGCGTGCTTCTCACTGTGAAAATCACAGTGAGAGCACGCAAGCGTCCATAGGAAAGCATTATGAATGCTTTCCTATGCGACCGGCTGAATGCGAGCGCGGCTCCTGCCGCGCATGCGCATTCAGCCGATGACGTCGCGAGGAAGAAGAGGAGGAGGAGTAGAGCTCCCCGCCCGGCGCTGGAGAAAGAGGTAAGTTTAACCCCTTCCTCCCCCCAGAGCCCGGCGGGAGTGGGTCCCTGAGGGTGGGGGCACCCTCAGGGCACTCTAGTGCCAGGAAAACGAGTATGTTTTCCTGGCACTAGAGTGGTCCTTTAAAGCTTTGTTCAGAACTGCTATGGAAAGCTGAAAGAACAGAAATCTTCAGAACTGCTGAGAAAACTTGTATCACTGTAAGGCTTCTGTAGCATGTCTAATGGAACTGTTTAACATAGATTGTCCGGCCTGTAAGTTAATTTGTCAGCTATTAAGCAGTATTTAAAAAAGGTAATATTACTAAACACTCTCAGAGTTACTTAGTAAAGGATTTACTCATCAACTCAGAAAAGTAGTTAATTGAAATTCACATTGCAAATTCAAGATAAGGTACTGTGACTACATCTGTGTTAGAGAACTTCTCCAGATCAGCTTTTTAATCAAAATGTTACATTTTCTTAGCAACAAGTGAACAATCCCTTCAAATGATACTTCAGACCCCGAAAGCACTTCAGCTTGCTGAAGTGCTTTATGTGTGAAGAGCATGTTCTTTTTTTAATCGACAAAAAATTCAGATTTTAATAGAAATTGGCACTTTTATAAATTAACCTTGTTACACCCACCATGGCTGTCAATCAGACAACCAGTCTTATCACTTCCTGGTTTGGTTAGCTCATTGTAACTAAACTCAAGAGCCAGCAATTGCCTAGAGCACATGTCTTGGAAAGTTTTCTTGCAAAGGGAAGTCTGCGATTTGACAGCCACAAAAAGTCTAGAAGGGGATGTGGTGGAGTTTGCAAAGGGATGACATCTACAGCTATTGCAAGCTTTATATATATATATATATATATATATATATATATATATATATATTCATGCATGTTTTTATTGTATTTTTGTATTTGGGCAGTGCAATCTCCATTTAAAGAGTGAATTATTGGGTATTCACCATAGACTGGCACATTTAAAGTTTTAAATGTTACGAAGGTTCCACATTTTAGGTTAAAATGGCCACACTGCAAATTTAGGTGACTTGGAGAATATATTGTTGAATGTAATTATTGTGGTCTAAAAGCAGAAAATTAGTTTAAAATCACCTTGAATTCCTGATAATTCATATATTCTTGAGTAACCCTGTTAGTGAGTTATTCAGCTTAGCTTCTGGCAGAGTTGTACAGTAAACAAATGAACTGTTTGGAATTCTACAGGAAATTCCATATTGTCCAAATTGGCAATATTTAAAGCTCAACAAATGTTCTCAGGTGAATTTCCACAAATTCGTTATTTTTTTAATACAGCAAAAGAGCTGAATTTGTAGACAAAAAACAACTTTTACTTTAGGGGATATTCACTAAATGAAAAGGACAGAGAAAAGAATTTGCTTAACACAATTTATTAGCGCATGTAAAAAACAGCGTAAGCAAGAAAAAGATTTATATTTATATTTCTTCTAAAAGATGTTTAAGATTTACTGTCTTCCTCGCAGTATCAGAAAGTAGTGTGTGTACAGCTCCAGCATAATAAATATCTTGGAATTAGGCCTTTAAACTGCAACGACATTAGATGCCCCAAATAGGTCCAGTGTTCATCAAATGAATTCTGCAATCTGCCGTAGCTAATCTGCCCATAGCAACATTGCACAAATGTTATCAATTAGTCAATATATGAATATATTACTTGATATTGATATCAGTTAGCAGCAGATGTCAAAGGACCACTATAGTGCCAGGAAAACATACTCAGTTTCCTGGCACTATAGTGCCCTGAGGGTGCCCCCACCCTCAGGGTCCCCCTCCCGACGGGCTCTAGGGGGAGGAAGGGGTTAAACTTACCTCCTTCTCCAGCGCCGGGCAGGGGACTCTCCTCCTCCTCGATTGAATGTGCATGCGCGGCAGGAGCCGTGCACGCATTCAGCCAGTCTCATAGGAAAGCATTCACAATGCTTTCCTATGGACGCTGGCGTCTTCTCACTGTGAAAATCACAATGAGAAGCTCTTCCGTGCTTCTAGCGGCTGTCAATGAGACAGCCACTAGAGGCTGGATTAACCCATTTATAAACTGCTATGTTTATAGAAAAAAGGGTTAAACCTAGCTGGACCAGGCACCCAGACCACTTCATTAAGCTGAAGTGGTCTGGGTGCCTATAATGGTCCTTTAAATCTAGTGACGGAGTGTGACAAACTACCATTTGCCACTGGGCATTGGAGAGGACTGATGGCTAACCTCCTGCCCTGCGACCATGGCCCTGGGATGGATTGCCCTTTAAGGAACTGAGTTGGGGCTTATGGACTCATATTATGCTGTTTCTGGCCCTTCAACTGTTTTGTACAAAGGCTTGGTACTTCGATAGGGCATTTTGGATACAGCCGAAATGCCGAAGTAGTCGAAGTGGCCGCCATTAGACAGTCGAACACGTGGCAGCGGCCATTTTAATCCAGTCAAACGCGGTCAGCGGTGTGTGCCGTCAAATCCCTGGAACGGAAATCGGCCACACATTTGAACGATTTGAACCGCTGACCTGTACCTTCCCCTGCCCTTCGACACTGCGGCTGGAGACTAAGTGCCATTCGAAGATTTTGGGTGTAAACTAGACCTCCAGTAGACAATTGAACACCACGGAAACGCAACCCCGGTTTCACTTCGACACTTCGACAGAAGTCGAACTGCGTTCAACGATTCGAAAGCCACCTTTGGATGGGACTCTGTTACTTTTCAGGGCAGAAATAGACCGACCGCATAGCCTGAATCTGTGGAACTGTTTTGGGCATGAAAACAGGCGTGCAGTCGGTCCAAAGAGACTTTTTAATATTTCTGGAACCCCTGAATGGATTTGTACGAATTTTGAATATGTTTTTCCTGTGTAATGAAAAATCAGAAAGTTATAAAAATGCATAAAAAGCATACGTTTTTAGCTTGGAGATAATTGAGTAGATACAGTAAGAAACTCAATTATCTCCCAAGCAGAGGGGAGGGAATCTGTGGGATGTAACTGTTGTCTGATTGGTTAATGCCTAATTGCCTGTGGGCGTCTCCCTTGCAGGAGAGCACTGCATAAAAGCAGAGTACCTGCCATTAAACATCAGTTCTTCTTGACCCTCAACACGTAGTCTTGTCTCGTGATTGGAGGGGACAGCTATATTCACACTGGGGATTGCTATGCTCTGCATACTCCCTTGGGCTTTAATCACTTAGCTCTTTTAAGAGCTTGTTCCTGTTACGCTCTCCTTGGAGGAGAGGTCTTCCCCACATGGTCCTGGAGGACAGAAGCTGATCCAGGGTGGACGGAAGACGGCGAGGCTCCAGTTAAACTACGGCGGTTGTGGAGTCGGCGGTGGTTGTGGAGTCCAGTGCAGTGCTTGTGGTCCTCGGCACAAGCTAGGAAGCATCCATTAACGGAAGGTATCCGTTACATGGGGTTCTTCCCCTAGAGCAGGGGTTCCTAACCCAGTCTTTAAGTACCACCTACCGGTCCAGGATTTAGGGATTACCCTGTTGGGTTTAAAGTGTTTTTTGTTTTTTTCTAAAAACACCTTAGACATAACTGGGCAATCCCTAAATCCTGGACTGTTAGGGGGTGAATGAGAACTGAGTTGGGAACCAGTGCCCTAGATTGTAATGGGAGCTGCTAGCAACTGTTTTTTTAGTAGCGGTTGCCAGTAACTCCTTTTCACTGTGAAGTTAAACAGCAACTACTTGCTAAAAGTTGTGTACTTTAGTAATGGCTGGCTGGTAAAAAAAATTAGCAATGAGATCTAATTCCCATGTGTACGTTGCTTAGTCTATCTAATAAATATCATTTCCCATCACCATTTTGGAATAACTTTTACCCTACACTAAAAATGTTTTAATAAATTAAGAGAAATGTAAGATAGATCTATGTGTTGTATTTTATTATCAGAGTAAAGGTTCCCTCTCCTTACTGAATAGCAATTCTTCCACTGACGTCTAAGGAAAAATTGCTATCCAGTTTAAGGCTGGCTTCTCTGCTAAGAGTATCCAGTCCTGAATTGCTATTATTAGGAATGATACAAAAAACAATGAACGAATAGGGGAAAGTACAAAGAAAACACAAAAAAATTAAAAATAATAATAATGCTTACTTTAACCATTAGTAATAATTTACTCAACAAATAGTGCATTTTGCACAGTCACAAAAAATAACAATTTAGTTTATCTGTTCTACTTTTAAGAATGTGTGCTAATATTTTTGTTTTAACATGCTATATATTTCCATAGCTATTTCTAATGTCCATTTTTATTCCGTTTATATGTGTTCACTCTATTATAATTACTATTTTAATTCTGCGAGGTTAAAGCACAAATAGAATCCTTATTTTTTCAGGGTTTTTTTTTTCTTTACTTGCAGCTTGTTTGCACATGTTTTCCTTTGTTTAATTTTGATAAAATTATTACATATACTGATAATAAAACGGAATAGTAAGTTATGTGTTAATTAGCGGAATTTTAATTTCTAGCCTGTCGGCAAACCTCAAGACATGCTTTTGACAGTTTATAGAACAACTGAACATGTTCCAATTAATTGAAAAAATGCTTTCCGAGTTAATTTATTTTACATCAGAACATTTTATTTTGATGAACGGGGGTGGATGGGTAATACTGTCTAAACAGTGAGTTGTGGATTTTGTACACTTAACAGCAAAATAAAAAAAATAATGAAACATTCTCACTTATAATTAACTAGTAAATGTTTTTTCCCAAATTTTTTGCCCAGATTTGAATTTGAAAGCAAAGTAGCGCATCCTGGGACTATAGATTCCCTTTAAGTGCTAACTGTGCATAATTTATTTTTGTGGTAATATATTTTATTTGTATTTTTATAATTCAGAATCATTACATTTTTTTCTCCATATATAAAAACCATGATGAACTTGAGATGAACATTTACATATATGACTTCTCGTCTTTTTTTCTGGTGGATCCCTTCATCTCACATATCCTGTTGATTGTATCTTTTCTACATGTAACAAGAGTGGAGTGTTCTAAATTATTGGTTTCCAACAACATCCTTATATGCATGTTGATGTACTGTATATAAATACCTAAACACACTAAATCCTTATTACCTGCACTGTTTTTGGTCAGATAAGCTGTGTTTCCAACCCAAGAGGACATAAAATGCTCTATAAAGCAACGCTAAGCCAGCAGATGCACTAAAAAGAGTATTTACTAAGATTTATGCATTAAAAAAATAATACATAATAAAACAAAATGTGATAATAGATTTTTCTTAAATTTCCTGAATATATAATTATTACAAAAATGCCAGTTTTTCCCTTTTAAATGAATTGTTATTCTTTACTGCCAAGTAACGATTTGTTATAACGAATGACCTCTAATTTAAAGAGCTAACACTCTAAAAATAAAGTCAACTATTTATTTAAAATACTTAGACTCTTTAGTCTGGCATGGCATCTTTTCCTTTTCTTTCTCTGGAATTGACTTTACAATTTAAAGAGTCTGTACTATTAAATAAAGCATAATGAATATTGGCAGGAGTTTCACTTTAACACTAAGATACAGAGTTATGTGTCAATTTAGGTATAGGCAATAATAACAAGGTAATGGCATAAAGTTACTATAGATACAAATTGTTCCTGGAGGATGATATAGCAGGCAATAAGAAGTAAAGATTGAAATTAAAGAAATTGATAAACACTAGTTGATAATATCCATTTCTTTCCCCGGTGTGTTAACGGCCTAGCAATAACGCCATATTACATTAAGGAATCAATCTTAACTGTATATCGCTGAACATTTCCTGTCGCTAAAAAACAGCGTGCATTTTATTTTGAACACGGTTCAAAGCTACCACCATTAAACTAAAATTGATTTTGAATTTGTGCTTCTCTTTTATCCTTGCTAATAAAAACTCGCTCACTTTTTTGCAGGTTTTTCCTTTTCCTCCCAGCAATGAGAGATAGAACGCGTTTGATTACTTTTTAACTTTTTTTTCCTGTTTAAAACGGACAGCGTCTTTCTATGTGCACAGAAGAGTCACTAACATGATGCTAAAGAGCAATAATTAATTGTGATAAGGGCATTTTGAGATCAAGAAAATATAAATAGCTACTGATTGAATTTTCTTTACTTTTTGATTCGAGCTCCCTCTCATCAATTTGATATATTTTGTGATTCATTAAGATAAGTTAAGAAGCCCCTCTAATAGCAAATGTATTTATCCCCTTTTTGCATATTCTAGGGAAAGTCTAGTAGAATGAAGAAAGGTTTTCCATAATGCTCTAGAGTAGTGATGTCGCGAACATAAAATTTTCTGTTCGCGAATGGCGAACGCGAACTTCCGCAAATGTTTGCGAATGGGCGAACCGGGCGAACCGCCATAGACTTCAATGGGCAGGCGAATTTTAAAACCCACAGGGACTCTTTCTGGCCACAATAGTGATGGAAAAGGGGACTAACGCCTGGACTGTGGCATGCCGGAGAGGGATCCATGGTAAAACTCCCATGGAAAATTACATAGTTGATGCAGAGTCTGGTTTTAATCCATAAAGGGCATAAATCACCTGACATTCCTAAATTGTTTGGAATAACCTGCTTTAAAACATCAAGTATGATGTTGTATCGATCAGGTAGTGTAAGGGTTACGCCCGCTTCACAGTGACAGACCAAACTACCCGTTTAACGCACCGCAAACAACCGCAAACAGTCCATTTGCACAACCGCAAACTCCCCATTTGCACAAGGTTGGATACCAAGCTAGCCATGTCCCGTTCCTTGTCCTCACTGATGTCATTGAAGGTCTCTCTTCCTCCACCCAGGAAGCGGGAGATGGAAAAAGATGCTTGGTCGGTACTCCTACTTCAAATTTGGGGCACTGTGTGTGCAATCTAATGTGCCACCAGATAGGAGTGGTGTGTTAAGTAGTACTATTCCTATCAGTTTAATCCCTTTTACGTCCCCTATCAGGGGGCGTGTATATAAGGCATCGATTTTAGGAAGCGGGAGATGGAAAAAGATGCTTGGTCGGTCCTCCTACTTCAAATTTAGGGCACTGCGCGTGCAATCTAATGTGCCATCAGATAGGAGTGGTGTGTTAAGTAGTACTATTCTTATCAGTTTAATCCCTGTTACGTCCCCTATCAGGGCACGTGTATATAAGGCATCGATTTTAGGAAGCGGGAGATGGAAAAAGATGCTTGGTCGGTCCTCCTACTTCAAATTTGGGGCACTGCGCGTGCAATCTAATGTGCCACCAGATAGGAGTAGTGTGTTAAGTAGTACTATTCTTATCAGTTTAATCCCTGTTACGTCCCCTATCAGGGGACGTGTATATAAGGCATCGATGTTAGGAAGCGGGAGATGGAAAAAGATGCTTGGTTTGGTCCTCCTACTTCAAATTTGGGGCACTGCACGTGCAATCTAATGTGCCACCAGATAGGAGTAGTGTGTTAAGTAGTACTATTCTTATCAGTTTAATCCCTGTTACGTCTCCTATCAGGGGACGTGTATATAAGGCATCGATGTTAGGAAGCGGGAGATGGAAAAAGATGCTTGGTCAGTCCTCCTACTACAAATTTGGGGGACTGCGCGTGCAATCTAATTTGCCACCAGATAGGAGTGGTGTGTTAAGTAGTCCCCCTCATCAGGCCTTTTTTAGTCGAATATATCGCCCACTGTCAGTCCCTTCGGGATCCATCCCTCATTCATCTTAATAAAGGTGAGGTAATCTAGACTTTTTTGACCTAGGCGACTTCTCTTCTCAGTGAGAATACCTCCTGCTGCACTGAAGGTCCTTTCTGACAGGACACTTGAAGCGGGGCAGGCCAGAAGTTATATCGCAAATTGGGATAGCTCAGACCACAGGTCAAGCCTGCACACCCAGTAGTCAAGGGGTTCATCGCTCCTCAGAGTGTCGATATCTGCAGTTAAGGCAAGGTAGTCTGCTACCTGTCGGTCGAGTCGTTCTCTGAGGGTGGACCCCGAAGGGCTATGGTGATTCGTAGGACTTGAAAAGCTCTGCATGTCCTCCATCAACAACACGTCTGTAAAGCGTCCTGTCCTTGCCGGCGTGGTCGTGGGAGGTGGAGGATTACTTTCACCTCTTCCCCTGTTAGATTCCCGTTGTGCTGTGACATCACCCTTATACGCTGTGTAAAGCATCCTTTTTAATGATTTTGGAACTGCTGCATCCTTTCCGACTTGCCGTAATTCGGTAACATTTCAGGCACTTTCTGCTTCCCGGTGGTCTAGTAGCGTGGACACGCAGTACATGTCGTTCTCCTTCAGCCTTTTTATACGAGGGTCCCTCAACAGGCACGACAGCATGAAAAACCCCATTTGCACAAGTTGGATGCGGAACTACTCATGTCCTGTTCCTCGTCCTCAGTGATCACTCTGAAGGTATGTTCTTCCCCCCATCAACGTACAACACCACAGGTACCAGATAGGTGACAACGAACACCATGGGATGCCTGTTGTGGTTGGTCTTCCTCCTCCTCCTCAAAGCCACATTCTTCCTCTGACTCCTCTTCCTCACAATCCTCTTCCAGCGTTGCCGCAGGTCCAGCAAGCGATGCTGATAAGGCTGTCTCTGGTGGTGATGGTGACCACAACTCTTCCTCTTCACACTCATCTACGGCCTGATCTAGCACTCTTCGCAGGGCACGCTCCAGGAAGAAAACAAATGGTATGATGTCACTGATGGTGCCTTCAGTGCGACTGACTAGGTTTGTCACCTCCTCAAAAGGACTCATGAGCCTACAGGCATTGCGCATGAGCGTCCAGTAACGTGGCAAAAAAATTCCCAGCTCCGCAGAGGCTGTCCTAGCACCCCGGTCATACAAATACTCATTAACAGCTTTTTCTTGTTGGAGCAGGCGGTCAAACATTAGGAGTGTTTAATTCCAACGTGTGGGGCTGTCGCAAATCAAGCGCCTCACTGGCATGTTGTTTCGCCGCTGGATATTGGAAAAGTGCGCCATGGCCGTGTAGGAACGCCTGAAATGGCCACACACCTTCCTGGCCTGCTTAAGGATGTCCTGTAAGCCTGGGTACTTATGCACAAAGCGTTGTACGATCAGATTACACACATGTGCCAAGCACGGCACATGTGTCAACTTGCCCAAATGCAATGCCACCAACAAATTTCTTCCGTTGTCACAAACCACTTTGCCGATCTCCAGTTGGTGCGGAGTCAGCCACTGATCCACCTGTGCGTTCAGGGAGGACAGGAGTGCTGGTCCGGTGTGACTCTCTGCTTTCAGGCAAGTCAACCCCAAGACGGCGTGACACTGCCGTATCCGGGATGTGGAACAGTACCTGGGGAGCTGGGGAGGTTGCCGTTGATGTGGAGCAAGATGCAGCAGCAGAAGAGGACTCAGCCAAGGAGGTTATGGAAGAGGATGGAGTAGGAGGAGTAGAGGAGGTGGCAGCAGGCCTGCCTGCAAGTCGTGGCAGTGTCACCAACTCTGCAGAGCCACGCATTCCATGCTTTGCAGCCGTCAGCAGGTTTACCCAATGCGCAGTGTAGGTGATATACCTGCCCTGACCATGCTTTGCAGACCAGGTATCACGTGTCAGATGGACCATTGCCCCAACACTGTGTGCCAAACATGCCATTACTTCCTTTTGCACAATCGAGTACAGGTTGGGGATTGCCTTTTATGCAAAGAAATTTCATCCGGGTACCTTCCACTGCGGTGTCCCAATAGCTACAAATTTTTTGAACGCCTCAGACTCCACCAGCTTGTATGGTAAAAGCTGGCGGGCTAAGAGTTCAGTCAAGCCAGCTGTCAGACGCCGGGCAAGGGGGTGACTTTCTGACATTGGCTTCTTACGCTCAAACATGTCCTTGACAGACACCTGACTGTGGGCAAATGAGCAGGAACTGCTCAAGGCAAGAGACGGAGGGGCGGATGGTTGAGAGGGGGCAAGGAGGACAGCGGTGGTTAACGTGGCTGAAGATGCTGGACCAGGAGGAGGATGGCGGCTTTGAGTTTGTGTGCTGCTTGTACTCATGTGTTGATCCCATAGGCGTTTGTGATGTGCGATCATGTGCCTTCGCAAAGCAGTTGTACCTAGGTGGGTGTTGGACTTCCCACGACTCAGTTTAGCACAGGTTGCAAATGGCACCGCTGTTGTCAGAGGCAGACACACAAAAAAAATGCCACACTGCTGAGCTCTGCAATGACGGCATTCTGGTGGTGGCAACAGCATGCGTTGATTGGCGTGCTGTCTGGCTGACCCCAGGTGCCGATGCAAGCTGTCTGACTGTGCCACTAGCTCCTTGTGACGACCTCCCCCTGCTTCCAACTCGTCTCCTCCTCCTCCTCTCTGTCTCACCATCTGAACTTTCCCCCTGTTCTTCTTCTCTTCTAACGGGCACCCACGTGACATCCACGGACGCATCGTCATCATCAACCGCTTCACTTGTATCTGACAACTCAGCAAAGGAAGCAGCAGCGGGTACAACATCATCATCATCACACCGTACGTGTGTAATGCTGCCTGACTGAGACATATCCCTGTTATCTACATCCTCTGGCAATAATGGTTGCGCATCACTCATTTCTTCCAACTGATGTGTAAATAACTCCTCTGACAGATCAAGTGAAGCAGCAGTGGTGCTAGTGTTGGTGGTGGCGGCAGGCAGGTGAGTGGTAACTTGAGAGGTGCCTGAAACTAAGCTGTAGGAGGATGGTGCATCAAGGTTCTGAGCGGAAGCTGTAGAAGATTGGGTGTCCTGTGTTAGCCAGTCAACTATGTCCTCAGAACTTTTCATGTTCAGGGTACGTGGCCTCTGAACACTGGGCATTATTCTAGGGCCAAAGGGAATCACAGCACCACGACCACGACGGCCCCTGCGGGGTGGCCTGCCTCTGCCTGTCATTTTTTTTTTCGATTAGTCGTACTATGCATGCAAGCTACTGTGACAACAGATATGAGTGGCACTGGTGTGACACTGTGCCCTGGCAGGCCCTGAAACGCACACTCGTGTAAGAAACTGACTGCTATTATATTACAGTCCAAAAAGTTTTTTGTTTTTTTAAATGCAAGCTATTGGGACACCAGATATGAGTGAGTGGTGGCACTGGGCAGGCCCTGAAACGCACACTCGTGAAGGAAACTGACTGTTATTATATTACAGTCCAAAAAGTTTTTGTTTTTTAAATGCAAGCTATTGGGACACCAGATATGAGTGAGTGGTGGCACTGGGCAGGCCCTGAAACGCACACTCGTGAAGGAAACTGACTGCTATTATATTACAGTCCAAAAAGTTTAGTTTTTTTTTTTTTAAATGCAAGCTATTGGGACACCAGATATGAGTGGTGGCACTGGGCAAGTGGGCACAGTATACGCTGTGAGCCTGACACACACGCTGGCAGACAACCAACTGCTATTCAATCTATTATAGTCAAAATTGCATTTATTTTTTTAAAATGCACACTACTGTTACACCAGATATGAGTTGCACTGGTGTGACACTGTGCCCTGGCAGGCCCTGAAACGCACACTCGTGAAGGAAACTGACTGCTATTATATTACAGTCCAAAAACTTTTGTTTTTTTTAAATGCAAGCTATTGTGACACCAGTGAGTGAGTGGTGGCACTGGGCAGGCCCTGAAACGCACACTAGTGAAGGAAACTGACTGCTATTATATTACAGTCAAAAAAGTTTAGTTTTTTTTAAATGCAAGCTATTGGGACACCAGTGAGTGAGTGGTGGCACTGGGCAAGTGGACACAGTATACACTGTGAGCCTGACACACACGCTGGCAGACAACTAACTGCTATTCAATCTATTACAGTCAAAATTGTATTTTTTCTAAAAAAAATGTACACTACTGTTACACCAGATATGAGTTGAACTGGTGTGACACTGTGCCCTGGCAGGCCCTGAAACGCACACTAGTGAAGGAAACTGACTGCTATTATATTACAGTCCAAAAAGTTTTTTTTTGTTAAATGCAAGCTATTGTGACACCAGATATGATTGGTGGCACTGGGCACTGGGCAAGTGGACACAGTATATGCTAATGTTCTAGCCCTAAAAATGGCTTTTTGGGGTGCTGTCCTTACAGCAGAGATCAGATGAGTCCTTCAGGACTGTAGTGGACACTAAATACACTAGCCTAGCTATCAATTTCCCTATCAAATCAGCAGCAGCTACACTGTCCAAACTCTCACTAAGAATGCAGCTTCACAATGAATGTAAAATAGATGCTGTCCAGGAGGTGGGAGGGTATGGGAGGGAGGGTCTGCTGCTGACTGGCTGGAATGTGTCTGCTGACTGTGAGGTACAGGCAGGGTCAAAGTTTACTCAATGATGACGAATAGGGGGCGGACCGAACAGCGCATGTGTACGCCATCTGTGGCAAACGCGAACTATTCGCCAGTGAACAGTTCAAGACATCACTACTCTAGAGTAGTCCTGTTGATGAGAGATTGAGAATGTCACTGCAGAGAGAAGAGAGGCAAATTTAATTTACAGAGTGGTGGGACCAGAACGAGGGAAGATTCTGAATAATGATGATATGGAAACTGGAGAACACATGTGAAGAGTTTTGTAGGTGTAATATATGAGAAGGCAGGAGATCAAAAAATGAAGCAAACATGGAAAACATGAGATATCTCTTCACCATTAGAACCCTAAATTTTATCATAGAGTCTTAGGAAGTGAAGCTGGACTAACAATGTTCATGATGGCACTTGGAATCATTTATCATGGAATCGTGGCTGCATTAGCTGATCTAAGATCTTTAGTGCCAAGAGGCATGGCATAATTAAGCAGAATACATGTTTAACTTATGGAACATGCAGCCTTTGTAGTGGACATGATGTACATACCCTTTATCTGCTATCTAAGGGTTACTCCACTGTAACCGCTGTAGTGGTTGTGAAGTGAGGAGTAACCTGGCGCCATTCCTCGGTAAGGGTTCAACCCATTTAGCAATTTTCCACTTACCTGTGTCCATCCAAGCATTGAACTTCCAGGCTGGTAACTTGCATCTGGCATCAGCAGAGTTAGTTAGTTTAAGCATGCTTGGGATAGGCATAAGGCTATCCTAGCTGTAAGATAAGGCCAGGGAATGAAAGTATTTAGAAAATTGGGCAGACTAGATGGGCTGAATGGTTTTTATCTGCCGTCACAGTCACATTCTATGTTTACACAAGCCAGACATAAAGAAAAAAGCATGATGTCCATTGTAAACTCTGAAGTGGTCATAGTGCTTGGAGTAACTATGCAATGATGCATGATCACATTGTAAATTAACTCATGTTGGTGTAGACAAATGTTTTTTATATTGCATTTTCCATGAACAAATCCATTTCCCAGACTTGCTTCCAGTCTGTTGTGAGACCAATAAGAAGTAGATTTAGGGTTATATTGATGCTAACGATTGAGATTATGGTGTGTGATAAATGAGCGATAATTGTGCCATATAGGGTTACAGTTTCTGATTTAATCTGTAGCCAGGGCTATGTTTAATGAGGGCAAACTGGGCAGCTGCCCTGGGCCCAGTTACTCCTAGGTGGCCCAAGGCAGGTGCCCTCACTAATCTCTCTTTATCCCCCAAGGGCCCATCAGTGCAGCCGGGGGACCACACACTAAGGAGGCCCATTGGGTGGTCCATGCACTTAGGGCCACCTGGTGGTCTTGGATCAGGTAAGGTGGACCTTTATCATTGTGACTGGACCCCCTTGCTTTTCTGCAGCTTTGGGAGAAAGTGACAGCCGCGAGTCACTTGCTCCAACAGAGAAAACACAGAGCGTGTGGGAGATGCAGGGAGTGAGAAGGGGGGGCTGGATCCAAGGGAAGCCACCCTTCAGCAAAAGGTATTAAACTGGAGGGTGGGTTAACAAATGTAAATTTTGCATGTGTGTCTGTGTGTGTGTGTGTGTATGTTAGTATGTCTCTCGTGTGTGTGTGTGTGTGTGTCAGTCAGTGTGTGTCTGTGTGTCAGTATGTCTGTCAGTGTGTGTCTGTGTGTGTGTCATTATGTCTGTGTGTGTCAATATGTCAGTCAGAGTATATGTCTGTGTGTGTCACTATGTCTGTCATTATATGTGACTGTGTCAGTATGTCTGTCAATTATATATATGTGTGTGTGTGTGTCAGTATGTCTGTCAGTGTATGTGTCTATGTGCCAGTATGTTTGACAGTATATGTGTATGTGTATCTGTATGTATGTGTATTATACACCAACACTATACACAAATACACCCCTGCATTCAAACTTCAATACTACATTCAAACACAATCCTGCATTGAGACATCAACACTACATACAAACACACTTCTGTGTTAAACACCACAATTATATATAAACACAGCTCTGCATTAAAAATCCAACACTATACATAAATGCATGCTTGCATTCAAGCACCAACACTGCATTCACACACCAACACCATGTACAAAACACCCCTACATCCACACAAACAAACTTCACACAATGACATTCTTACATTCAAGCACAAAACACTGCAAGCATGGGAAAATGGTAGAGCCCCAGCTGTCCAAGCATTGTTGGAGTTGCACGACAGATAGGGATCACCCTTCAATGGCAGGCCCAAAACAATTATTGCACCAGGGCCCTTTCTACTCTAGTTCCACTGCCACTACATTGGGGAAGGAGGGCATGAATTCAGAACATGGAGGGGGGGGAGAGGGGGGGGGGGGAGGGGTTGGTCAGGGTCCAATCAGTATTAAAGATGGCCTGTATTTATCTAACAGTAATTCTCATTTTACCCTAACCAATGTTTACCATAGCCCTAATGTAATATTTACCTCATCCCAAAATGCCATTCCAAATATAAATATCACTCTGTATTTCTTAAATCGTTCAGTTTGATGTCATTCCCTAATTGTAAACCTGACCCTACAGTCCACAATACCCGGTGCCAAACTCCAGCGTCTATCATCTTCAGGCAAATACGAAAAAGCTGGGCTGCTTAAAAAATGATCAGATCCACAGGCTTCCCCTGTAATACTGAAAAAAATTATTAGTCATATTATTTTCAGGACATTTATCTAATAAAATCCAGTTCATTTACTGGAGTGATTCATAGAAAAAAAAAAGTGGTTATAATAGAATTATTTATTTATTTATTTCTTAGGAAAGCAGAGGTCAGAAAGATGACGTGAAAATACTGATTGTACCTCCTCCTCTATCCTGAATCTTTGACCCTGTCATATAAATTTATAGCTATCGAATTTTATTTGGTCTGGATTGTGATTACATTCCTCCTACCACTGTGTAAATTGGTATTTGTGTTGTTAGTGCTGATTTTGTTTGTCTGACTTTGTAATGCTAATAACAAATTTGTTGCTCCTAAATAATTGAGGTGAATCCTTCATGATTCATGTTTATGTATGTGTGTTAAAGGGGAACCAACACATCCCAAGATTTATGATATTATATTTAATTATGCCTTATATTTAAAAATACCATGTGTTAGCGGGGGCCGAAAAACAAAATTAAATAAAGAAGTCCACACTGGTGTTTTTACCTCTATGTTGGAATTGAACGCGTCCATCTTGGCTGCTGGTCAGTTATTGTTATTATTCTGTCATTAAAAATACAACCTTTGCACCTGTCAATCAACACAGTGATAACAACGTTTCTGTTTCTCCTCGTCATTTGCAATGTGTGCCCTGGCGGTGCCCAGACTGTCAGTTTGCTAAATCAGAACATCATATGAAAAAAAAGATAAACACAAGATTATTTTTAATGTTTTATTCAACGTTATATTTTTTAGCATTGCACTGCATTGCTCTGAAGACTGATCTGATATGAGAAAACAATGTATCATGAAGACTAGGGTAGAGCACAGGTGTTTTCGTGGAATCCATAGACACAGGAATATGTATTAGAGCTAATATAAGATGTTCTTGGTAGCGTCATAAATATTGTGTATTTTATTATGCATCTACATTCGTCAGGTTTTGCCACCAAGTCTATGACTTAAATTCCAGCACCTTTATTTTGCCCATTCCCATAAAGGTATCGCCCATTTCCTACCATAAACAATGCGATCATCAAATGTTTTCTATCTGAGTGCCTTTTATATCTTGGATATATACTCAGTCTTGGTGGAATCCTTTTTAAGTTGATAGTGAATACAACATACTCTATATACAGATTTCGGCATTCATGAGGCATTCATGAGGATTTTCATGTAATATTTATATATATATATATATATATATATATATATATATATATATATATATATATATAACAGTAAGCTGTGCAAGTTCCCCTATTGGCTGATGTTGATCACATAAAGTTTCACTAAACTGAAGTCTGGTTCAGAGTAAAACAAAACAATCCCATTAGAAACAAATTTAAGCTTTGTTGATGCAAACTTTTTTTAGGGGTTAATTCGGTTAAAATGCCATTTTAAAGTCTCTTCCGAGGCCAGTTGTTAAATATCATTCATCCACCTTAATTTCACAATAGATCATTCCTGCACATTGTTAGCATGCAACCAGATAGGGCACACCATGCCGCCGTGTACAGTGCGGGCTAACAAGCTGTTAGTGAGGCATGATGCACCCTAACAGTTTGCCGTCCTAAATAATATATATTAATTCTTTGTGTATGTTTATGTATTATTTTTAACTGATTATTTGATTTAATTAATTATAATTTGATGGACCTGCAGGACAACCCAGGCAGAAAGTCCAGAGAATTTAATTTCCAAAACTCCATAAAACCTGTACATGGGGGATACTATTGTGCTCAGTAGATTTTGCTGAACACAAATATGAGTGTTTTAAAACTGAAAAAAATATAATGATAATAATATCATCAGTGAAAATGCAGTTTTTGTATGAAAAATGCAAAACAAAATATAAACACTCACATTGGGCAGGGTTTGTAAATAACTGGCTATGAAAAAAGACTGACCATACCTCATTCTGAATACCTCAGGTTGTCTTATTTTGTAGATAGTATGCCATGATGGGGGTATTTGTCATGGGCTGCCATATGGTCTCAAAGGCAACATAACCAATCTGGAAAATTTTAATGTGTAGAAACTGAAATGGGCAAGCCTTATAATTGACCCTGTAACTTTCCAAAACATCATAAACCTGTTTGTGGGGGTACAGTTGTACTTGTAAGACATTGCTGAACACAAATATGTGTGTCTTATGACAGTAAAAACGAACAGCATTATGACATTTACATTTGGTGTGAAATGAAAGCCCTGTTTCTCCTGAACAAAATGAGATATAATAAGTGTGTGTTAACGTAATATGAAAGGGGTAAATTATGGTTGAACAGACATATAGCTCAAATTCTAGGGTTTGTTTACATTTTGTTTTGTTCAAAATGTGTAGGATTGCCTTCGTCTTTGAGGGGTTAATGTCTTATTATTTAGCGATGCAAAATGACCAGCTTAATTAATTTATTTTTTTTAATCTAAAAGAAAAGAGCAATTTTTTAATGTATTTTCTGTTTCGGTGCATTTATTCATACCTTGATAGTTTCAGGAGATAACAGGTGGCTATTTAATTAGCTATAATGATATGATTTAATGTGAATTTAATTGATCCACTCACATTTTTTGAAAAGTGATCATGAACACATACTATCACGCTGATTAACTAGAACCTGACGTTGTTATAATTCGTGCTGTGGATAATTTATGCCATAACTTTAATTTGCTGAGGTACCAAATTCCCAACCACAAAACAAGTGTTCCATAAAATAATAGAAACCACAACACCATTTGCGAGTCTCTAAATGACATTGTGGTTTTCACTGGTTCTATAAAGATTTTATTTGGCTTACGTTCTGAGCTTTGTGAGACCAGATATCAGGTCTGACTAGTTAACCATTTCAGTGTTGCAGGGACTCTCCAAAAGGATTTTAAAAGGAAAATTTTAATGAATAACATAATATTTGTTGGGGTCTCCTGAGAGATCGTTTGTTACTTATTTATAACTTTATCATTATTTATTACTCACTTTTAATTGCAATTTCACACTATTGTACCTTTTCATCCCTTTACTGTACCGCTATCCACTAATATTTTGAATAACAAGAAACTCACCTTTCAATTAAATATATCCATAATTGAAGATTGTACCACAGCATACTATTATATCGGGAGCTGGTTACAAGCTCCACTACATGTGAGTGTAAAATGAATACATTTTTGTTGTGCATTCTCCCAATATTCTGCATATACTACACTATTAGTTTCTCTCTCTTTCCACGAGTACTTCGGAAACATCCAAGTGCTACAAGAAGCAAAACCACCTGGTGGGAAGTGAAAATTCAGGACTGTGTATTCTGGACTTATTTTTCATACTTTTCCACATTTATATTAGACATTAGGTGCATCCTGTTACTCTCATTTGTGTTTTTATTTGTTGGGGTCTGTTAGACCCCAGCATGTAATCAGAGAGATGACCAGGTCCCTCACACTGAGAAAGTCTATTTAGTACTTATTTAATGTTGCAGTGTACCAGCACATAAATCCTGAATTTTCAAAGATTCTTGAATTTTTTTATTTTATTTTTTAAAGCTGCATACAAAGACAAAGAGATACACCTGCCATTACCAAGAGTTGTTAATTTAACCCTTTTAAGGATCACAATTTGTTCATTAAAACAACGCACTATTTTTGGATTTCCAGGTTATTTCCTATATGCACCTTTGTACAGCCCTGCAAATGTAAAATGAGTAAAACATTCCATCTTGATTTCGAATTTTCAAAGGATGTTATAATGTATTATTACCGTATATACTCGAGTATAAGCCGACCCGAATATAAGCCGAGGCCCCTAATTTTACCCAAAAAAACCTGGGAAAACTTATTGACTCAAGTATAAGACTAGGGTGGGAAATGCAGCAGCTACTGGTAAATTTCTAAATAAAATTAGATCCTTAAAAAAATATATTAATTGAATATTTATTTACAGTGTGTGTATAATGAATGCAGTGTGTATATAATGAATGCAGTGTGTGCGTATGAGTGCAGTGTGTGCGTATGAGTGCAGTGTGTGCGTATGAGTGCAGCGTGCGTATGAGTGCAGCGTGCGTATGAGTGCAGCGTGCGTATTAGTGCAGCATGTGTGTATGAGTGCAGCGTATGTGTATGAATGCAGCGTGTGTGTATGAATGCAGTGTGTGTATGAATGCAGTGTGTGTGTATGAATGCAGTGTGTGTGTGTGAGTGCAGTGTGTGTGTATGAATGCAGTGTGTGTATGAATGCAGTGTGTGTATGAGTGCAGTGTGTGTATGAATGCAGTGTGTGTGTATGAGTGCAGTGTGTGTGTATGAGTGCAGTGTGTGTATATGAGTGCAGTGTGTGTATGAATGCAGTGTGTGTGTATGTGTGCAGTGTGTGTGTGTGTATGTGTGCAGTGTGTGTGTGTGTGTGTGTGTTGCAGAGCTTTGGTGGGGGTGGGCAATTTTATTATTTGTTTTAATTATTTTCATATTTTTTTATTATTATTTCTTCTTATTATTTTTTATTTAATTTAATTATGTTTTATTATTATTATTTTTTTTGTTATATTGTTATTTATTTTTATTATTATTTTAATATTATTATAAACAAAACTGTTTCGTCCCCCCTCCCTGCTTGATACATGGCAGGGAGGGGGGCTCTCCTTCACTGGTGGTCCAGTGGCATTGGCAGTTCAGTGGGGGGGAGAGGGGGGCTGTCAGAGATGTAACTTACCTTTCCTGCAGCTCCTGTCAGCTCTCTCCTCCTCCGCGCCGTCCGTTCAGCTCTTCTGTCAGCTCCCACTGTAAGTCTCGCGATATTTACACTGGGAGCTGACCGAGGTGCTGAACGGACGGCGCAGAGGAGGAGGGAGCTGACAGGAGCTGCAGGAGAGGTAAGTTACAGCTCTGACAGCCCCTGTCTGTATTATGGCAATGCAAATTGCCATAATACAGACTATTGACTCGAGTATAAGCCGAGTTGGGGTTTTTCAGCACAAAAAATGTGCTTAAAAACTCGGCTTATACTCGAGTATATACGGTACATCACTGGTCTTTTGGGGTTAAAGAAAAAAATCGACATTTTTGTAATTTTAATTGACTTTAAATGCATTCATAAATTAAATAGTGAATTTACACTTTACAGGAATATTAGGGATATCAAATATTTCAGGGGGTAAATTTAAACTGTATCTGACAATATTAGCTTTGAATCAGAAATACAGAAAAATAATACAAATGCTCAAATTTTCTGCTAATAGTGTTTGTAACTAATATGGTTAATTGCCTCCTAATGCCACCAGAATATAAAGACAATGTCAATACCAAGACATATTATTTTTACTGGCATTTATTAATGATATGAGCTTGCATACAGTAAGTACAGTTACACCAAGCATCTGTATTGCTTAGGACACTACATACTGCAGCCTGGAAGCACACAGTGTAGCATACTCAGTATGCTTACATCATCTTCCCCTGCTAATAGAATGCAGCCTTTTAGTTTCACCTACAAAATGCTGTTCTAGAATGTAAAGAGGAAGCACTATTTAGTTTCTCCCTGTTCAGAAATAGAAAGATTGGAGTGAGCTCTGTCATAAAAAAATGTTTTTACCAGGCAGAAAGCAATGCTGGGTTAAATAAGAGGGCTAACTTGTAAGCTTTACTTGCATTTCCTTACCTTCCCCTTTCTCCAGTGCTCAATTTCACCTGCAGATGAAATAAATGTACAATACAGGGTGCAGATGTGCCTCTCCTCACCCTTAAACTACCACTTAAAGGGACATTATAGTCAGCAAAACAACTTCAACTTAATGAAACAGTGTTGGTGTATAGATCACACCCTTGCACTAGTACTGCCCAAAGTACATTAGCTAGCACCACTCACCCCCCATAATATGACTTTGGAGAAGGTGAACTGCTAAACCCATGCTGAGGGAGATCAGCACTGGAATCGGGTGAGTAAACAAATGGTTTTTAACCCTTTATAGGGAGGGGTGGCCCGAATGCACTATAGTGTTATGAATAAAACTTTGTATTCCTAGCACTATAGTAACCCTTTAATGATACACTTTTGCTTTACAGATCATGACCCATGCCGTTTCACTTTTCAATTCTCTGACATTTAGGAATTAAATCACTTTTGTTTCTTTTTAGGCAGCCCCCTCCCTCCTCCCCCCCCCAACCCCCCAGCTGTGACACACACAACCTGCATGAAAAAAATGTTTAATTTTCAATCAGATGTTAACTTACTTTAAAAGTGTTTTTCTCCTGCTCTATAAATTGAACTTAAATCACACACGAGGCTCCTGCAGGGTCTAGAAGGCTATTAACAGTGCAGGAGATAAGAACTTTTAAATTAAACAATGTGCAGTAAAGGAAGTGTAAACATCAGATCTCTCTTTACAGAAAGTGTTTAGGATGGTTGTGACTAGGGTTGCATAAGCAATGCGATTTAACTCCTAAATGGCAGAGAATTGAACAGTGAGACTGCAAGGGCATGATCTATACACCAAAACACTTCATTAAGCTAAAGGTGTTTTGGTGTCTATAGTGTCCCTTTAACCCCTTAAGGACCAAACTTCTGGAAAAAAAGGGAATCATGACATGGCACACATGTCATGTGCCCTTAAGGGGTTAAAGCAACATTCTGTAGAACAAATACAATGCATTCTGGAATAAGTGTATGGATGTCTCTGAAGTGAGAACACACCATGGATTATTGCAGGCAAAAAAGAACTTGGTAGCGGATTGGTTAAATGTGTTTTTCACAGTAAAGTATAATTCTAAACCAAGTATTGCAGTGAGGGGCTTTAATGTATTTTAGAATTTGACACATACATGTTTTATTATTATTTCCAACAATTTAAACAAATGAATCCAAGTAAATTGCTAATTAATTTTCATAATTATTCTTATTTTAGCAATTGGATAATAAATACTCACTCTTCCTGTTTCCATAGTTCACTTTTCAAACAGCTGTCTGAAGAAAACTCTGCAGAGCAATTATTTTAACAATTTATAAATTAAAACCTGGCCTTATATTATTTATGTCATAATTACTTATTTGCAAATACCGCAGAGTGCTAGAACCTCTCTAAACGAACAAATATGAGCAAATAATGGCAATTAACTTTACTCTCAATTTACTAATTTTCACTCATTACTTCCAAACAAGCAAAATTCCCCCGAAGCCTCTTTTAATTTGAATTCTTATTTACGGGGACAAGATTTCTTTTTAGCTTTTTTGACATACAGTTGGTGAACTTCCTGTCAGCTGGTGATTCAGAATTTTCACTATCCTATTTGGATCGTTGCATTAATCGAATCATCTTTAGATGTCAAAGAAAGGTCATATACTTTAGAAAGAGAGTGTGGTATTTAGAGAGGCCTCTATCAAGCTTCAAGATAAAACCTTCCAAGTGGAGAGTGATGCTTTGAGTCACTGTGCAGAAAATGAGATATTTATTAACCCCGTGGAAAAGTCCTACTGTAATATTTAACCTTTCTCAGAAGGTAAAAGGCAATATTTTGCTATTTTTTTACACAATGCTTTATGTCTTATATTGCAGAACTTCTGCATTGGGCACTTTTTATTTTATCGATCACTGATTTTGTTACATTAATAAAGTCTTCTTGTACAAGGGAGGAATTCAAGGGTTAAGAGGCAGTAAAGTCGTAGGTTGCTTCATGGAAGGAATGGGCAAATCCAGGTGCTAGGAGACTACCAGTGAACCAAACTATTAAACAGACTAACGACTAGCTTTTCTTTTTATCTTTTTTTTTTCTTTGAGTATTTTTATTATTATTATGTTCTTTACCTGTAATATAAAAAGATGCTTGACTATATGTTATATATCGATAAACCCTATGACCAACTCTCTCCAAACCATGGCCCTTGTGTGTGTCAAACAAATAAATTTTATATCATTGGATCTCTAACATATGTTTTTTAAATTGAGAGAAAAAACATCACAATCACTGCTAAAACAATGTTTTTTTTAAATACATTACAGAGGTTTTTTGGTGTGGACCAACAACCAACCCCCACTTAATACATAAGTCGCTCTTTTTATAAGTATTTTTATTTTGCAAAACTAAAACTTTTTTCTCAGCAATATTAACTCTATTCTCCTCAGGCCACTACGCAATAGTAATTATTCCTGAATTCTCTGCTGCCTTCAATAAAGTTGATCATTTTCTCCTTCTCCAAATTCCTCAATCCTTTGTCTCTGTGACACTGTCCTCTCACGGTTTTCCTCCTATTGCTCTCAACAATCATTTGGTGTCTCCTTTTCCAACGACACTTTCTCTCCTCGTCTGGTCTTAGCTGGAGTCCCCCAGGGCTCTGTTCTTGGTGCCCTTCTGTTGTCTATTTATACTGCCTCTCTTGGCAACATATTAATTCCTTTAGATTCTGCTACCACCGGAATTACATTGACAACCAGATATATCTCTTGTCAGGATCCCGCGGGTGGCTGCGAGGTGGAGGCTGCAGTCTGCTCGCGGCACTCACCCTCCAGCCGTCCGCGGTCCCCTTTCTGCCATGCGCTCGGCGGGCGGCATCCTCCCAGCCACGGATGCCGCCCGCGCCTTCCTCCACGTCCCCCAGCGGCAGCATGCATGACGCTGCACGCTGGGAGACCGCCCAATTTATTACATGCAGGATCAGCCACCTGACCTGGCGTTAAAGGCACAGTGCCTCAATCACAGTGGGAGGTCTAGATATCTCCCACGTGTGATTGCTAATTCTGATTGGAAATGATCCAATCAGAATTAACCTTATGGTTTAAATACTTACCTTTCCTGTTCCTCCCTGCCTTGTTGTGGTCTTTGCTTACTGGTATTGCTACTGAACTTGTGTTTCTGGTTACGTACTCTCTGGCTTGTTAATCTGACTTTGTGACTTTCTCCTACCCTTTGACCTCGGCTTGTTTCTCGTTATTCTGTCTTCTGGTTCCCCTTACTCGGCTTGTCTCCTCACTATTCTTTGTGTGCTTAGCCCGGCCACTCTAAGGTCCGGTACTGCACCTTTTCTGTGTGTGTGTGTGTGTGTGTTAGCATGTTTGGTTCCCAGAATCGTGACATCTCTCCCCATTGTCCAACAACGTGTTACCGCATGCCTTTCTTCCATCTCTGACTGGATGCCCTCCTGCTTTCTGAAAACTCAATCACTATAAAATACTGATACAGGTACTCCTCACTTACTGACCGGGTTCCGTTCTTACGGCCCGATCGTAGAATGAATTGGTCAGTAAGTGAGGGGTTGAGGGATTCCCTGCTCTGGTGCACTTGTCATTGATCAGGGGAATTTCCCTGAACATAGATGAATGCACCAGAGCAGGGAATCATTCTAATCTATGTTCGGGGAAATTTCCCTGAACATAGATTTAAGAGACTCGCTAATTTGGTTCGTTCGTCTATGTTCGGGGAAATTTCCCCGAACATAGAAAAAAGCAGCAGAGCAGGGAATCCTTCTAATCCTCACGATGGCGCGCACTTACCCCTACGCTAGAGAGCTGGTCGTAAGTGCTAGCCATCATAAAACAGGTAGGTCATAAAATGAGGTCCACCTGTACTCCTCTTTTGCTTTCCCTGCAAGTTGATGGCATCTGCATCAGCATATCCTTGCAATGTTTGCTGTGTTTGTGTTATCTTTGATATATGCCTCACTTTTGCACCTCATAGCTAATCTGTTGCTAAAACTTGTTGATTCCACCTGAAAAACATGCCCACATCTGCCCCTTTCTTACACAAGATGCTGCCAAGAAGTTTGTTCATGCTCTGGTAATTTCTTGCATGGATTACTGTAATTACTATGATTATTGTAATTTCTCTCCTGTCACTCCCCATCATGCCTTGCCCTTGCCTTACCTCTGTTGATCCTTACACTGGCGTCAATTCAGAATAATAACCCTTACCTATAAAGCTTTAAACAACACGAGTTCCTGTTACGTTTCTTCAATTATTCATTAGCATGCTCCTTCTCAGTCTCTCCACTCTGTCAGTGACCTTCTCCTGTTTGCTGCTAGCACCCTTACTGCTAATTCACATTTGCAGAACATCTCGCAGGTGGCTCCTTTCCTTTTAAACAGCCTGCCTACCCCCATCAGATTCTCCCCTAGTCTTCAATCATTTAAGAAGTCCATCAAAATCAATTTTCCTAGAAATGATTATGGCCTCCCAGAGTAAATTTTATTTCACAAATCTGTCTCCTGCTCTCTCCTAAAGGGCCACACTCCATTCTCACCTCATGTCCTGCTACTTTTCCCCCTTGTTGCTTGCTGTCCCCCTTGATGACTTTCCTATTTTGTCTTTATACTCCACTCCTCTAGACGTAAGCTGAGCAGGGTCCTCATCTACCAATTTTTCCTGTAACATTTTGTAATTGTCTCATTTATTGTTAAATTTAACCCTTTCATAATATTGTAAAGTGCTGCAGAATAAGTTGGCACTATATAATTATTAATAATAATAATAATAATAATAATAATAATAATGAAGGACCTCTTTCAGGAGTTCCTGTGAGATCTTCCAGGTTATCGTCTATTTCCATTCACAGGAGTAAAGGCTGAAATGGCATATTTATTGTGTATTCTACTTTTGCAATAATAACAAAAGCATATTGAGATCAATCTGTTTTATTGTTTATTGCAAAGTTACATAAAAATATGACATTTTGCATCAACGCACATTGTATACAAAATCATGATTACATACCAACATTAGCTGCATTAAGAATTTTGAGCCAGTAGTATCTTCTTTGCTAAACATTCATCATTCAGACTAAATATAAGTCATCTCGAGTCTGTTTCTTCACTTTGGACAGAAGTCTTGCCTAATATGGGAAAATGAAATATGCGGTCATTTTCGTGCCTGTGATTGTCTGGACCTCCATTACAACCATGACCTTGGTAGTCAATCACATACAGATCAAGGTCAGGCGAGCTAGATTTTGTCAGTTTTCTGATGGAGAGCTAGGTGATATGCAAAAGATAACTAGGATCTATTTTAATCCATCTTCCAACGAGACCATATGCACTAATTTTGCTTTTTTGCTTGTTTTTAGTGATTGAAAATGATAAATGGAGGAAAAAAGGAATACTAAGGCACCACGACCACTTCAGCGCTCACAGGACTGATATTAGTAATGCAATAGCCTTATTTTCAAGTCAAAATCCAGTTCCTGCAAGTAGAAAAGTGGGATTTGATTTGCATACTATGGACAGTTAAGACTTCCTAATGCTGTACAAATAATTATATTGTTGAATATTTAGTGACAAATTAAGAGAAAGGATTTTGTATTCCAAACATTTTTGTATATAATGACAAAATAAAATGTGAGCATGCAGGGACAGGGTACTTTCACAATAACCTTTACAGAAAGTACAGAAGGATGAAATAGTTATGGTGCGTGAAGTGTCCATTTATAACGTGGGTCACTAATTTCCATATTGTATATACACAACAAAGGCTGATTATTTTAATCCCTTTGAAGATAATCTCAATATTTTCATGTCAAAATGTATGATTGTATAGTCTATCAATACAACCATTATATCCAAGTAACCAGGTTACATAGGCACAATGGATGCACATGTGTGATGCATAGCTCTACATAGATAATGATTAGAATTATTTTTAGTATTATTTATGCATTGCAAGGCATTTTCACAGAACCCTTAATCCATGTTAGTAACATTGATGCTGGTAGAAAATGTGACCACAAGATCTGTCACTGGGACGTGTCTACACAACTAGGTTGATCGTCCCAGGAGTTCAGGCACAGCGAACGGTTCACATGTGTAGAACACATTAATAAACTCACTAACGAGCATGGCTGTGTCATGTATTGCATCAAAGCCAAAGACAGATCTATATTTAGCAAAAGTAAAATACAAAAATAGCACAAGACAGTATCAAAATAGACATATTCATAAATAATATAACATGATTATTAGTATAGCATCTACACTGTTACTTTAAGTTGGACTTTAGTTAGTTGCTTTCATGTTCTTCGGTTCTAAGATACTGTGTTTCAGTGTTCCAAGCAGCTCCACTCCCTTGTACCAAACTTCTATCTTACCATCTTTCATTCTCCAATGCTCCCAAGTTCCAGGCTTGTGTTTTTCACAGCACTTATGTCCCGCTATGCCTTTCTCTATATACTTCTGTTCTCAGCCTTGTGTTACTCTGTGTAATGTTTCTGTCCTCCACTATTTTATTCCATTTGCCCTCCCGATCTTAAAATTTAAAGAAAAAACTAAACAGTGCTTATACAACTGAATTTTTTTTGTACAGGTAACCCAGCAGCAAGCACCCAGAAGTGATATAGAGTACAAAAAAAAGCAAAAACAAGTGTATTAATCAATCAATAATATCAACTCCTGGGGTTAAATCATAGGAGGCGGAGCCAAAGATTGGAACCACTGAAACCAGAAAGTGTTTCGCTAATTTAGACATTCATCACTGTCATTCATGTGTTTGTAATCTGTGTGTTCATGTGTTAATGTGTTTGTGGGCTGACTATGTTGACATACCCACCACTGTATGAAGCAAGCAGTTTTTAGTCTGTATACCAATAACACTTTGTATGACGCTGCGATATTGGGGGTTCCTGATTTTGTCTTCTTGAGAGTTTACGCTCAAGATATCCATTCAGTGGATCTCAAACTGTGGAATTCATTCCCCTTTCAAAAAGAGCTTCTTTCACCCAGAACCAGGTTGTAGGGCTCTGGGATATGTGAGTTTGATCACTATATATGTATTTACCTTTTTTGGTTTTTTTGCTTAATCAGATGATCTGCACTGAATTTGTTATGTTATTTTTCTCAGTTTTATTTGGAGATACTATTGATTATTGATAAGTATTAACCTACGCGCAACACTCCTTTTTGGTTTATTTCTCGCACTCTGTCACTGCACACAGTAAGCAATGTGAGAACACTCTCCCAGCTATTCCAGTAACCTCCATATTTTACTTTTCAACAGCTCCTGTTACCCACTTGTCACTTCGTGTGCTTAATCAAAATCAATTAGCAATCCCTATTTTATGTTTTATTGAATTGCAAATCCTTTGTGGTTTAAATTGTGATTTTATCTTTCTTACTTTGTTTAAAGGGATACTCCAAGAACCAAAACAACTAGAGCATAATGCAGTAGTTTTGGTGTATAGATCATGCCCCTGCAATTTCACTGCTCAATTCACTGCATTTAGGAGTTCGATCACTTTTGTTTCTGTTTATGCAGCCCTAGCCACACCTCCCTTGCTGTGACTCACACAGGCTCTACACAACAAAAGTTGTCTCACTTTTAATCAGATCTTAAAGCACAGTGTGTTTAGAAGTTTTTTATCTGCTCTGCTAATGTAACTTTAATCACACACAGCATGATTCCAAAGTTGTTTTGGTACTTCTAGTGTCCCTCTTAGTTGTACTTTTGCAGATTGCAAGTACTTTTATTTACCCAAAAATATATATTCTTCCTTAAACAATTTAGGATTTTGACTTTCAACATGGCACTGAAGACCAAAGGAGGGAACCTGGCATAATCTTTAGTCTGCTTTCTGTCAAATTTCACCTTTTCATTGCCTTGAAAAGGCTTCCCCATACTGTGGCCCTCCAGATGTTGCTGAACTACAACTCCCATGATTCTATGAATGAAATAGATTGGCTGAGAATCATGGGATTTGTAGTTCAGCAACATCTGGAGGGCCAGAGTTTGGGGAAGCCTGGTCTTGAAGATATCTAGTAAATTGAGCAAGCTGTTTTGGTGGCTCATTGTACTGAAAAATAGCCACAGCTCCATATGGTCAGCACTACATACTCATAAATATTTTATTCTAATATTTGTGTGCAATGTTCCCCCCTTCCAAGTATTATAACATTGTATTTTTTCATGCTTATTTGATTGGTTTTGCTGTTTGCAATCAGTTACTTACAAGGAGGTCTGATGGCATATGGGCTGTTAAAAGATTATAGTCAGGTTTTATCGCAATACTTGCAAATTCTTTAGGTTTATGCACCTGCTCGAAAAAAAAAAGTTTAAGCAGGATTTATGATGAGAAGGTCTCAGTGGAAGCAACTACTGCTGACTCAATCTGCCCTGGTCCTGTGCAATGTGATTTCCGTCAGCGACCATATGGATGGAATCGAATTCATGTAAGGTTCCAGATTTCCAGCTTACAGCATTCTACAAAGTAAAAATAAATGAAGTTTTTAATCCTAGAATTTCCATACATAGTTAGGCGCTGCAGAACAAATTATCCGGCAGAGGTAAGTTTTATTAGACGTATTAATAATCTTTCGCAACACCTTCAATAAAGAAGAAAAATAATTTTCTCCAGGAGTAGACTGCCGAGTGAAATGCAGTCCGATTTATTCACTAAACTGTGAATTATTGTGCCATGGGAACAGACAAAATAGCTGAGTTAGAAAAAAAAAATATCGCACTCAGCAGAGTTCCATCCAACTCATCTATTTCGTGCAAAATGTTTAGGGTTTCTTAGAAAGCAACTGTGAGATTACTTTTTATTATTCGCTCCCAGGCCAAAATATCAGTCTTACCTGTATTTATGTCAATGTCAGTATGCACACATATGTAAACGTACTTTTAATGTACTGGCCCAACATAGCACCCTTCTGCCTTAAGGGAGCGTTTTATACAAACTAGGATATTGATAGAATGAAAGTGAATATACAGAAATTCTCTCAGTAACCTTACGTTTCGATGTTTCCATTAAAAATATATCCAACTTTTGTTTCTTTCAATTAATTCTTGCTAAGTTTACCTGGTTTGTTTACATCACCTATGCAAAATATTGAACTCAAATGTGTCATTCGTCTTAATCCGTAAAAAGAAAGACTAAGGATATGCAGGATTAACTATGTATGTTTGTCTTGTTTCTTTCCTCTGAAGCTTGTTGTTTGTATTAGTCCAAGCAAAGATAAAGTCAGGTCTGGGGTGAAATCATTCCTCACGTTTTATAGAGCATTACAAGTCTCCGTAGAAACAATTCGTTTTAACAGGCTGAGTATATCAGAGTGAAGACAGGAAGATTGCTATATCTGATTCAATGATTCATTCTCCCAAGTCACTTACATTCATGACAAATAGAAACTAGTGTTTCCTCAAATAACTTCTTGTGAGTAACTCAGAACTGAAAAATTCATGTTTGATGTGTTTCAGTATTTAATAATACAGACGATTTTGCAGAGTTATAATGGCCATAACACTTTCGTTTTAAAGATATTGTGGGTTTTGGATAATAATTGCCTTCCTCTAGTGTGAGCTGCTGTGTTCCCTCAGTATTCTACAGACAGCATTTGGTGTGTTAAAGGCATGAAAAATTGCAAGCAGCCTGGCATGTACTATACCGAGCCAGCACATTGCTCAATTAAATATCAAATTCCTAATTGCACTGAAAAACCCAGTGATTTATTCCAATGTATTTGAGGCTACTCCTCATTTTTTGTTCTTGTATTTTACAGACATAACAAGAGTGCAATTTGATGTACAGTCCCCTGTTTTAACACATCATGTCCCCAAGTGGTGTCAAAGTGATACTGGGTTACTGTATAACAATAGTCAGAGGAGGTTCTAGAGTTTGCAAGGCCAAATCTTGAATAAGAGGCCCTGGTTGATGAACTCACAGTGACTGTAAGGCTAGCCGTTGGTCACTAAGGCCATGTAGGGTCTTGTGCAAGAACTATTAGACGTGTACTGTCTCTTAATCCAGAACACAATTTCAAAAACACCAACAATGGAGCATGGCCAACCAGATTTTTTTAATACCCTAATATGGTAATTATCCATCAGGTTCACCTTTTGCAATACTGTAATACTATTGTACTTTACCATGAAATTCATCGTAGTCCAGATGACCTCTCAGCTGGTATTTAGAGATGCATTTTGCTACATTTGTAGTTTGAATACTGAGACATTTAATTGTACCCAAGCATTGCTGTAAACATGGCCCCTAATTAGTTTATTCAACAAAGAATAGAAAAATATGCTTGAGGTTCAAAATCAAAATGTGTGTCCATAGCAGATTTTAACCCAGGCTGCTAGATAGAAAAACAAAGTGCTTAAAAGAACACTATAGTCACCTAAATTACTTTAGCTAAATAAAGCAGTTTTAGAGTTTAGATCATTCCCATGCAACTTCACTGCTCAATTCGCTGTCATTTAGGAGTTAAATCACTTTGTTTCTGTTTATGCAGCCCTAGCCACACCTCCCCTGGCTATGATTGACAGAGCCTGCATGAAAAAAAAACTGGTTTCACTTTCAAACAGATGTAATTGACCTTAAATAATTGTATCTCAATCACTAAACTGAACTTTAATCACATACAGGAGGCTCTTGTAGGGTCTAGCAAGCTATTAACATAGCAGGGGATAAGAAAATCTTAATTAAACAGAACTTGCAATAAAGAAAGCCTAAATAGGGCTCTCTTTACAGGAAGTGTTTATGGAAGGCTGTGCAAGTCACATGCAGGGAGGTGTGACTAGGGTTCATAAACAAAGGGATTTAACTCCTAAATGGCAGAGGATTGAGCAGTGAGGCTGCGGGGGCATGTTCTATACACCAAAACTGCTTCATTAAGCTAAAGTTGTTCAGGTGACTATAGTGTCCCTTTAATTATTTCTAACACTAAACTTGAATATATTTTAGACAGCTTGAAACAAAAATTGACACATCCAGTAGCAATAAGTGTCACATTTGTAATCTACTACAAGTTCTACAAGATCCCCCCCATCCCTTAACCTGAGCGAGACTACATCATGTTATATCAGGAGACATTCCATACACCTACATTTCCCCTTGACTGAGATGCTATCTATCAACCTATCCATGAAGCTGAAGTAGACCAGTTTATTAAATCACTTCCTTTAAAATGACGCTCCGCTGCCCAAATTTAAAAATAGCTATTTAGTAAATATACCCCCAATGAAAACATAAATACATTTAATTACGTATTTTTCCTTGGAGGGAATGGAGAGCTGCTAATTCATAACGCCATCGTCTCTTGGTGAGCCCTGTCGGCTGCTCTCCATGTTTTACAATTGCGTTCATATTTTAGCGTACGGTATTTATTACCGGGAAAATTGTCGGGAATTCAAAGAGAATATAAGGTAAATCTAAGACATAAGTAGCCGAACTGGAAAAATTCTCCAAGTCATTTTTGCTTACAGTTAACTTGCTTTGGCCTTAAATTTTAACTTAACTTTGAAATCATGACAACTATCTCTTTAGTAAATAACCCTGCCAGATTTATTCTAAGATCCACTCCTAAATATTTACCTATGTTAAGGACAGCCTCATTCCACTTACGTTTATCATTTAATTTATATTTAATAATTTGTAAGAAGAGATTAATTTCCCGTCTTTTTTAAATATTCCCATTACAATATATGTACTGGTCCTAATGAACGTCTTTTTACCAAATCTGTTGAACCTTCCCTCGTTTGTGTTCTTGTTTACCGTCCTTTTTGCTTTCTGTTCCCCTTTTTGACGTTTTAGAAATCAATAAAAAAAAAAATGTAAAAAGGAAAAATGGCTTTCTGTTTATGCAGCCCTAGCCACACCTCCCCTGGCTATGATTGACAGAGCCTGCATGAAAAAAAAAACTGGTTTCACTTTCAAACAGATGTAATTTACCTTAAATAATTGTATCTCAATCTCTAAATTGAACTTTAATCACATACAGGAGGCTCTCGCAGGGTCTAGCAAGCTATTAACATAGCAGGGGATAAGAAAATCTTAATTAAACAGAACTTGCAATAAAGAAAGCCTAAATAGGGCTCTCTATACAGGAAGTGTTTATGGAAGGCTGTGCAAGTCACATGCAGGAAGGTGTGACTAGGGTTCATAAACAAAGGAATTTAACTCCTAAATGGCAGAGAATTGAGCAGTGAGGCTGCAGGGGCATGTTCTATACACCAACACTGCTTCATTAAGCTAAAGTTGTCCAGGTGACTATAGTGTCCCTTTAACTACTATGTATTATGGTAAAACACAAAGCAACAAGACATAATTTCAATATCAGCAGTATATGTGTCTGTTGATAATTCAACAGATAAGTCAGTGTCATTCAATAGCAACTTCTAGAATTGTGTCTTCTAGAATTGTTTCCCTCTTTTCAATTGTGTGTGTGTGATAAAAAATATATTTCACAAACCACAGCACCGTGTGCCTTCTGGAAATGCTTCCCCAAATTTACCATGTCTGTTGGAGCATGCTACCAGAATATTACAGGTTTTCCATGTACAGTTCCATTATTATCTTGTCATGTATCCTCAAGTCTCCATGTTTAATTTTTTTAATTTATTTTGCGCTGACAAATGTAATGATGTTATCGTTTAGCATAATTTCTTGTATCCGAACAGGAATAGTATAACTCATTGACCTAATCAGTTTTACTGCATACTTAGTAATACATAATTATACTTGCTTAACTCTTTCAGTGCCAGAGGTGTGCCACTCACACTGCCTGGTAATGTGTCGGTTTAATATCTGGCACTCAATGGTTAAGCCAATTAAATATAGGTTTGTTGTTTTTTTGGGGGTTTTTTTTATATTTTGACAGCTATTTTAATATTTCATATGTGACCAAGAAATAAGGAAGCGGGTGTAGTCAAAATCTGAGGGTGAAGTCTGGCATCCCAGCATCTTAATTTTTTTTTTTAGCCAGCAGTAATGCATCTATAATGCCTTTTCTACAGTCTACTATGACTTTAAATTCTAAATGTTATTTTTATACAGACTAGCTGAAACGTGTAAAATACTGAGGGCAGCAACTGGTGGACACTCTCCATGTGGTCAATCAACTCTTTGTAAAAAGAAAACTAGGATGTCTTCTACTAAGAAGGCAGAAATTATCATCTTGAGTTACTGTACCTCTCGTGCAGAGAGAACTTGGTGGCATTTCAGTTCTGGACTGCCCTAACGGGTGGGATCAATCTGATATGCTTCAGAATATGTTCTCTCTGTAATGGCACAAGTGAGCACAATTATTGCTCTGATCTGAGATCTGAGCTGGCATTTACGGAAGGGCAAACTACCGAGTTCCTCTAAGCTTTTGTCGCTTCTCATAGTCCTCATATTCTTTGTTTCTGTTTCTAAAGGGATTAACAAACGTACTGGAGGAAAAAAAAAAAGAATAACATTGAATAGAGTTGACAAAAATATATCTCAATTCCCTCATCTTAGTTAATTCAGATAATTATCACATTAAATTGTTCACTATAGTTATTTGTTATCTCGGTAATACCTGATATCATATATAATATGGTACATTTATGTAAAATCAATGCAATAACTCTGCATTCAAAGGCTTGATACAATGTTAACCTATCCCTGATGAAATGGTTAATCCTTGTTACCCTCCTTTTTATGGAGTCCATTTCTTTTTTTCTTTTCTTTTTCAGTATTGTTTTATGTGCCTTATTAAATTGGCTAGTTGGGCTGAGCGGTTTAAATATTTCCAGTTTCCAGCCAGTGTAATCCCTGTGTGGTTTCTCAGCAGCCATGCACTAATAGATTGCTTTCAAGACAATTGAATTGTAAAACAGTCTATATGACATCGCATTAAAATAAAATCATATTTGTATCTCATCAAAATTGATCCATAACAGACATTTGTTCTTACAAAATTACATTGTATTTGTCTGTTTTTGTTTCCATTTAATGAGAACAATTAAATATCAATTATGTTCATTGCGCTACTTAAAAAGACTTGTTCTTTACAGCTCGCTGTGAGCATTTTTAGATTTGTACAATTAACTTTATTGCACAGGTTCTCAGTATTGATTGGTTTAAAGGACACATCCGTCTAAGCCAGTAATTAACCAAAACCGACCAGGATATCCTAATAGACCGAGCCGAGCACTGTAATCTCTTTATTTCATTTTGATAGCTTCAGGATTGTTTTAAAATGTTTTATTTTTATTATTCGAAAAACAGACAATTTTTTAGAGTTTCTAGAAAAAAATACAAATAAAATGGGAAGGGGACTATAAGTGTGTCTGTGTGTAAAATAAAAAATAAAAATAGTGCAGGAATATATCATACAGAAATATTGTCTAATTGTATACCTAATTAACATTGTAATACTCCCTTTAAACATGGGTTAATGCCAGAGAATAGACTAATAAAAAAGATTAAAGGAAACAGTAGGGAACAAAAATCTCAGTTTAATTAAGATGTTTTATATTGCGTTGGCTTTTCAATTTTAAATACTTTTCAAGTTGTCACTTGTATTGCTATATTTCTAATTTTCCACACTGTTCACCATAGATACATTTGTAGTAAATCATCATTGACCAGTTTTTAATTTAATTCTAATTCCTGGTCATATCCAGTATGGACAAAAGTATTGGGACACCTGACCATTACACCAACAGGGACTTCACATTCTAAATACATAGACATGTAGTTTATCTACCCTTTGCAGCTATACCAGCTTTTCCTCTTCTGGGAAGAGTTTGGAGTGTTTCTGTGGGAATTGTTGCCCATTCATCCAGTAGAGCATTTGTGAGGTCAGCCACTGATGTTTTGACGAGAGGGCCTGGCTCGCAATCTCCGTTCCAATTCATCCCAAGGATGTTCAATGGAGTTGAGGTCAGGGCTCTGTGTGGACCAGTCACTTCCAAACCAAACTCATCCAACCATGGCTTCATAGACCTTGCTTTGTGCACAGTCATGCTGAAATAGAAAAGGGCATTCCCCAAACTGTTCCCGCAAAGTTGGAAGCATAGCAATGTCCCAAATGTTTCTCCTTCGCTGGAAGTAAAAGGCCTAGCCCAATCCCTGAAAAACAGCCCAATACCATTACAGATGGAACAATGCAGTCAGGCAACAAACATTCTCCTCACTCATATTCTTCCCCCTCCCCCCCCCCGTACAGTTTTTGTACTGATACTAATGCTAGTGGAAGTTTGGAGCTCTTCAACTATTGGTGTATTTTATGCACCATGTGCATTAGCACTTGTGGGCCCTGCTCTGCGACTTTACGTGGTCTTCTGCTTCATGGCTGAGTTTTGCTGCTGTTTCTAAACACTTACACTTTCCCATAATACCACTTACAGTTCAAAGTGGAATATCTAGAAGGAGGCATCCTATCGCAGTACCATGCTCAAATTCCCTGAGCTCTTCAGAACAACCCATTTTTTTCCCCAAGTGTTTTTAATGCAGACTGCATGGCAAGGTGCTTGTTTTTATACACCTGTGTCAATGAGTCTGATTGAAACACCTGAATTCATTAATTAAGAGGTGTGTCACAATACTTTTGTCCATATAGTGTGTGGCGGGACTGCCGCTATTCGTGGGTTTTGCCCTTCTTTAGTATGTGTGTTGCCTGTATATTCATGTGCTATGCCTGCTCCCTGTTCGGGATTGCTTCCACGAGGTAATCCATTCGCCTTAATAAACCACTTAGAACGTCGATTAGAATGTTTACACTTAGCAACAAGGTGTCAAACCACAAACCGCCAGAGAAGCCATTTGCATGTGCCGCACCTGGGTTGCCGCCATTTTGTATAGACGAACCCCATCCAGGGGGAGCATTTGTGGATGGTGTCTCACGTTGTTCGGTTCCCGGTTCACCTCCAGAACTGTGTCTCGTCCAGTTACTGGGGGAAAATAGGTCTCTTTACACTTTATATGGCTCCTTCTCGGCTGAAGGAAGGGAATTAGTGGAGGTAACAGGTCGGGTTACCATGCGGTCCGCTACATAGTGTATATCAATGTGCCTGTAAGTAGTTAAAAGAAAAACCTCTCAAGAAATTGTGTGTACTTTGAAGTCATGTTGACTCCTTCTGAGATAGGTAATCAACTTGCCATTGGTCCAATATTTGTTCAATATTCTATTTGGCCCCATTACTCCATCATGATATCACAGGGCCCATAAGGTCCTGGAGACTATAGAAGTTGAGATTCATACTTCTGAGAGATTCTGGGAAAATAAATGTAAACATGCTATAAATTGCTTTTACTGTACAAACATCCCTGAATATGTAAAAAAAACCAAAAAACTCTTGGTTGATTCTTTGACGAGTTCTCACTTTATCATAAAACCCTGATGCTTGCTTTTGCTCTTTACTGGTTTCAGGGCAAATGAATACCAGGAATGTTTGTGTACCACTGTTGATTTGATACGAGCAGTCATAGTACTGGGTTAATGACTCAAGCATACCACAATGAAACTGAAAGTGCTTTGTGTGCTGCCATCTATAGGAGAGGAAATGTTCCCAACTGTCTTCATTGGAATCCAAAATTCAGTAAACAGATTGGACAGGGGTCTCTGTTACACCCAACCCTGGTGGCTCCAAATTTAGGTTTTATACAGAAGTAGGAGCATTGGGAAGAGAGTTGGATAATGAAGAATAGGGCATAAATATTAGTAGTGAGAATTGTATATGCAACATGTATCTCTACACTAAAGGAATGGAGAAATGTTAGTGAATTGCTCTGTAGAGCTGTATTTCTGCATGTTGAGATATTTTTGCCTCTGAAGTGAAAGATCTATGAGATTTGCCATTCTGGACAGAATTTTACCATTTTAACCAGATTTGGTCTATCAATCAGACAAATCCAGTATTTAGAGACTTAACCTGTTGGATTCAGCAACATTCATTTCATAATGAACTTCTTCAAGATACATTTTGTGACAGTTGTTTTATTATTTTATTTGTTTGGTTTTTGTTTCAGTTTTTTTCAATGTATACTTGAATACATAACACAGGCAGCCAATCATTAATAAATACCACAAACAGTGCACACATACATAAGACAACTAAGCAGCACTGATGGAAACAACATAGTTATTTAAGATTCTGATAAGTCTAAGAATGTGTCACTCTGTTCCTGATTTCTAAAGCTGGTTAATAAAATCTCAACAATGATAATGTAATTTAGTATATTCTCCTTTGCTATAGGAATGCCTGGAGATCGGTAGTGAAGTGGTTAATTCTCAGCATGTGATGCCAATAGCTTGAATGTCTGAATTGCTGTTTTATCAGCTTTGACAAGGGGGCTAACATTATTCGGTTTGCAATGCAAGGAATTAAGCTAACACATTGATCTGACTCCCTGACCATTAAATGCTCACTATGGTGAATCAATCCTGATTATATGTCATTGCTTTCAATAAGCATACACTTGCAATTTTACAGCCTTACGTGCTACATGACGCTGGCTATTAGGCTCCTTGAAATGCTTTTCTGAGTGTAACTAATATATACTGAGTGTAAAAATGCTTCATTTTTTTAGAATAAAATTAAAACACATTGAGGTTTATTCACGGAATCGAAATCACAGCAAAATGAAAAAAAACTCAAATTTAGGTGGAAATTATAATTATTTGAAAAAAAATTGTTCAGCTCAGCTTGGTTATTTTAGATGGAATGTAACAATTCAGTTCTCATTTTTTTATAATTAGAGTTTACTGTATAAAGTAGTCCACAGCACAGCCTAAACATCAAATATGCAGCTGATACGGGAACAGTTTTGCTTTGCTTAGTACCCACTCAGCTCTCAAAAACACAAAATATTTTGCTCAAATGTTCTATTCCACAGAAAACCTTGTCTGTGTCTGGTAGTTTCTGTACTTTGCCCGGCAATGTTCTAGATGTGTTTATCCTGTAACTGGTTGCCTCCATCTTAGCTCCCTGTCAATCGTTTTATAAGCTTTGTCCTTTGCACCTGACAGTCAGCATATTAATAGTCAATGCTTTCCGGTGAGCTTCCAAGTCACGCAACCAGGTTTTACTTGGTCAGTGCAGCTGAAGCGTCAGGAAGACACCAGAAGTGGATTTATCCCTGCAAAGTAAACATTGCAGTTTCTAAATAAAACAAACTGCAGTGTTGTACATTGCAGGGTTAAAATGACAGGGCAGCTGCACCCAGACCACTTTATTGAGATAAAGCTGTCTGGGTGACTATTTATTTATTTATTTATTTATTTAAAAGTGTCCTTTTAGGGATTTCTTAAGGATACATGTGGAATTCCACAGAATGGACAAACAATTGCACATTTTAAGCCAAAATATTAATATTTTTTTTTTTGTTATTTTGACCGGAAACTTGCAATTTCTGTTGCCTATTCTCCACTGTTTTATGTTTTGAGAACAAATCCCATACAAAATAGGTTTAGAATAAAAACTAAACACTAAGAAAAACTATTTTGCATATTTTTTTTTTATGATTGTAACTTACTATCTAGCTGGGGTCTGGGCATAAAACGGGTTTCTGTCAGACAGAGTCACTGTTAAAGTTTGAAACAGAAAGAGAGAAGATGCAGTTTGATAGATTGTACATTATAGTGCAGTTAATACCATTTCTCAGAGCTACACAAAGTATACCAGCATGTATATGCTGAAACAGATGTTAAATGGGTTCAGTTCAGCCCAGAGTCTCTCCACTGCCTTGTTAAAGGGAGACTTTAGTCACCAGAACAACTATAGCTTAATGTAGTTGTTCTGGTGAGTATAATCATTGCCTTTAGGCATTTCCATGTAAACACTGCCTTTTCTGAGAAAAGGCAGTGTTTACATTGCCCCTAGGGACACCTCCAAGTGGCCACTCCTTAGATGGCCACTGGAGGGGCTTTCTGGCTCAGGGCTGCACAGTAAGCAGCCCTGCCGTTCAACGTCCCCACGCTCTTTCCTCATAGATACATTGATTCAATGCATCTCTATGAGGAGGTCCTGATTGGCCAAAACTGCATTTCTCCCTGCCCCTTGCCGATCTTAGCCAATCCAATGCTTTCCCTATGGAAAAGCATTGGATTGGCAAAAATCGTCCATTTTGATGATATCACAAAGGGGTCAGAGCCAGCGCCGGCGGACCCGCACGGCGCTGGAAATAAGGTGGGTTTTAAACTTTTATAGGGGGGCTGAGGGGGGGCAAGTCACCTAAATGGTGGGTTTAGCACTATAGGGTCAGGAATATATGTTTGTGTCCCTGACCCTATAGTGATCTTTTAAGCTTTGGGGCTACACAACCTGTGCAAACATTTACATGTATAGCAGTGTATTTCCTAAGAGCATGATAAGTATACACACTTACACAAATAAGTAACATTGGCACATGACTTAAAACATTCTCTATTGTTTTCTGTTGGTTGGTTCTTTCTTTCATCAAACAAATGAAAATAAATGTTGTAAATATAAGTTCTATTCTTTTATGTATCAAAAACATCTGCTGATAGATGGTCTGAAAATACAATACTGTATCCTAATTCACTCTTTATAATTTAGAGTTTTCAAGTCCCAGGTTTAAAACATACAATTAATTAATTGATACCTAAATGGTAGTGTATGAATGCCTCCTACCCAGGAGCAGCCCTTTTTTTTCGTGATTCCTGAAAGACAGTGGAATGTAATTATCTTATAAATCTTTCATGGACCACTGATACAGTGCACCAGCCCTACGAGGACCATTGATACAGTGCACCAGCCCTATGAAAACCACTGATAAAGTGCATCAATGTCATATGGACCAGTAGGACCATATCATATTGCTACATGGTAATAATATGCACTAATGCAAAATCTCGGTTTTCTGAAGGTTAAAACAATGTGAATTTGTCATTATATTCTTATTTATGATTGGTTGTAATGGTCAGGCACTATATTACAGTGTCTCACATCTATCTGCCATGGCCAGTTATTATATTCTGACATATATTACCTCCAACTCATGGCCAGTCAATATATTCTAAGATATACCATCTCATTGTCATGGCCAGTCATTATATTCTAACATATATCATCTCATTGTCATAGCCAGTCATTATATTCTAACATATATCATCTCACTGTCATGGCCAGTCATTATATTCTGACACATATTACCTTAATGTCACAGCCAGTCATTATTTTCTGATGTATGGCTAATCTTGTCTCTTACAAGACTATTCACTAAAGTGAGAATTAAAAGTGAAAAGGATTTCAAATTTAAGGCCAGAGTAATTAAACTGAAAACATAGTTTACATACCGTATATACTCGAGTATAAGCCGACCCGAATATAAGCCGAGGCCCCTAATTTTACCCCAAAAAACTGGGAAAACTTATTGACTCGAGTATAAGACTAGGGTGGTAAATGCAGCAGCTACTGGTAAATTTCTAAATAAAATTAGATCCTAAAAAAATTATATTAATTGAATATTTATTTACAGTGTGTGTATGAATGCAGCGTGTGTGCATGAGTGCAGCGTGTGTGCATGAGTGCAGCGTGTGTGCATGAGTGCAGCGTGTGTGTATGAGTGCAGCGTGTGTGTATGAATGCAGTGTGTGTGTATGAATGCAGTGTGTGTATGAATGCAATGTGTGTATGAATGCAGTGTGTGTATATGAGTGCAGTGTGTGAATTAATGCAGTGTGTGTATGAATGCAGTGTGTGTATGAATGCAGTGTGTGAATGAATGCAGTGTATGTATGAATGCAGTGTGTGTGTATGTGAGTGCAGTGTGTGTATATTAGTGCAATGTGTGTATGAGTGCAGTGTGTGTATGAGTGCAGTGTGTGTGTATGAATGCAGTGTGTGTGTATGAATGCAGTGTGTGTATGAATGCAGTGTGTGTATGAATGCAGTGTGTGTATGAGTGCAGTGTGTGTATATGAGTGCAGTGTGTGTATATGAGTGCAGTGTGTGAATGAATGCAGTGTGTGTATGAATGCAGTGTGTGTATGAATGTATGAGTGCAGTGTGTGTGTGTATGTGTGTATGAGTATGTGTGCAGTGTGTGTATGAATGCAGTGTGTGTGTGTGGGCAATTTTTTATTTTTTTATTATTTAAATATTTTTTTATGATTTTTATTATTTTATTTTATTTAATTTTTTTTATTATTTTAATATGTATTTTGTATTAGTAATATTTATTAATTTTATTTTTTTTCGTCCCCCCTCCCTGCTTTATACATAGCAGGGAGGGGGGCTCCTTCCCTGGTGGTCTAGTGGCATTGGTAGTTCAGTGGGGGGGAGGAGGGGGCTGTCAGAGAGTTTACTTACCTCTCGTGCAGCTCCTGACAGCTCTCTCCTCCTCCGCGCCGTCCGTTCTGCACCTCTATCAGCTCACACTGTAAGTCTCGCGAGAGCCATGGCTCTCGCGAGACTTACAGTGGGAGCTGACCGAGGTGCTGAACGGACCGCCGCGGAGGAGGAGGAAGCTGACAGGAGCTGCAGGAGAGGTAAGTAACGCTCTCTCACAGCCCCCACAGCCCCGGTCTGTATTATGGCAATGCAAATTGCCATAATACAGACACTGACTCGAGTATAAGCCGAGTTGGGGTTTTTCAGCACAAAAAATGTGCTGAAAAACTCGGCTTATACTCGAGTATATACGGTAGATAATGTTTCCAACTCGGCTACTTTGACCTTAAAATTGATTTTCACTTTGAATTCTCAATGTAATAAATAAATATATTTTGTATCCCAAGATTATTGCTATTCCAAACTGCAGTGTCACTGCTAGCTATCATATTCTGATATGTATCTTTATGTATAGTATCTCATAGTCATGGATAATCAATATATTCATTGTATAGATACATAGCTACTCATTATATTCTGATATATACTATCCCCCAGTCATGGTTAGTCATAATATTTCAATGTATAGTGTCATGGCTAGTTTATATATTTATTATATAGAGACCTAGCTAGTCTTAATTTTCTGATGTATAGTGTATCACAGTCACGGCAAGTAATTCTATTTTTACGTATAGTGTCTCACAGTCATGAGTGGTACTTATTTTCTAATGTATAGTATCTCAAAGTCAGGAGTGTTTTTTATTTTCTAATGTATAGTGTCTCACAGTCATGAGTAGTCATTATTTTGTAATGTATAGTGTCTCACTGTCATGAGTAGTCATAATTTTCTGATTTATGGTGTCTCACAGTCATTGGCCGTCATTATTTTCTGATGTATAATATCTCACAGTAATGAGTAGTCATTATTTTCTCATGTATAGTGTCTCACAGTCATGGATGGTCCTTATTTTCTAATATATAGTGTCTCACAGTCATAGGTAGCCATTATTTTATAATGTATAGTGTTTCACAGTCATGGGTAGTCATTATTTTATAATGTATAGTGCCTCACAGTCATGGGTAGTCATTATTTTATAATGTATAGTGTCTCACAGTCATGGATGGTCCTTATTTTCTCATGTATAGTGTCTCACAGTCATGGGTAGTCATTATTTTATAATGTATAGTGTTTCACAGTCATGGGTAGTCATTATTTTATAATGTATAGTGTCTCACAGTCATGGATGGTCCTTATTTTCTCATGTATAGTGCCTCACAGTCATGGATGGTCCTTATTTTCTAACATATAGTGTCTCACAGTCATGGATGGTCCTTATTTTCTAATATATAGTGTCTCACAGTCATGGGTAGTCATTATTTTATAATGTATAGTGCCTCACAGTCATGGATGGTCCTTATTTTCTAATGTTTAGTGCCTCACAGGCATGGATGGTCCTTATTTTATCATGTATAGTGCCTCACAGTCATGGATGGTCCTTATTTTCTAATTTATAGTGTCTCACAGTAATGGATGGTCCTTATTTTATCATGTATAGTGCCTCACAGTCATGGATGGTCCTTATTTTCTAATTTATAGTGTCTCACAGTCATGGATGGTCCTTATTTTCTAATTTATAGTGTCTCACAGTCATGGATGGTCCTTATTTTCTAATGTATAGTGTCTCACAGTCATGGATGGTCCTTATTTTCTAATGTTTTGGTGCCTCACAGTCATGGGTAGTCATTATTTTCTAATGTATAATGTCTCACAGTCATAGGTGATCTCTATTTTCTAATGTATAGTGTCTCACAGTCATAGTGTGTTACCATCATGACTAGTCACTATAGATATAGATATAATGACCCAGCCATAGCTAGTCATTGTTTTCCAATGTATAACGAACATGTAACACCTGTTGCCCATTTAGTTTTGATCCCCACGGATTGCAGCAGGCATAGTACATGGACGGATTCCAGCAGCATCTGGAAATCTGCAGGAATAATTCTTAAAAGCCTGAAACATGAGCAAAGACAAGACTTTTTCATTTTAACCTTTTCTGTACTGGAGTAGATAATTTGCATTGCATTATGTTAATTGCAGTCAGCTCCAGCAATGATGGCGTTAACCATCTGACTAGCGAGACTGATTACGAAGCTTCATTCTGCATCAATCTCTTTATATATCACATTTGTGCTATGAACAGATTCATCAAACTTTCTGCTTAACCCTGCCTTCCCCCCACTGTGTGAAATAAACATCTGCACAGCACGACAGCCCAGTATTTACAGCTCTGAGTATGCAATTCTTTAAAAGCCTATAAAAGCATATAAACACTGTGATTCGCAGCTCCACTTCATCTCACCCACCTGCTCAATAATGCATGTGTGCAGAGGGGAAAGAACTGGCTCAGAATGACTCAATGTGCACACAGATAGCAGTGGGGAAAAAGGAAGTTTGGAATCTCTTAGAAATAAAAATATTTTCAACATTTTCAACTATTGAAGAACTACAAATTACATGCTAGTGTTTAGGATGCTAGTGGTGTTAACCAGGTAGGGTTATTAAAGGACCACTATAGTGCCAGGAAAACAAACTAATTTTCCTGGCACTATAGTGTTAATAGGTCCCCCCCACCCTCATGGCCCCCCTCCGATAGGGCTCAATAGGGGCTAAGGGGTTAAACACTTACCTTTCTCCAGCGCTGGGCTCCCTCGGTGCTGGGGACTCTCTTCCCTCTTCCGACATCATCCGCAGAATGTGCATGCGCTGTAAGAGTTGCGCGCGCATTCAAACAGTCCATAGGAAAGCATCTCTTAATGCTTTCCTATGGACGGCAGCATCTTCTCACTGTGAAAATCACAGTGTGAAGCGCCGAAGCGCCTTTAGCGGCTGTCAATGAGACAGACACCAGAGGCTGGATTAACCCTAATGTAAACATAGCAGTTTTTCTGAAACTGCTATGTTTACAGCTTCATGGTTAACCCTAGATGGACCTGGCACCCAGAACACTTCATTCAGCTGAAGTGGTCTGGGTGCCTATAGTGGTCCTTCAAGGACTTAGTGTCACGATTCGGGGAACCCAACACGCTAAAACACACACACACACACACAGAAAGTATGCAGTACCGGACCTTAGAGTGGCCGGGCTAAGCACACAAAGAATAGTCAGGAGAACAAGCCGAGTAAGGGGAACCAGAAAACAGAATAACGAGAAACAAGCCGAGGTCAAAGGGTAGGAGAAAGTCACAAAGTCAGTATAACAAGCTAGAGAGTACGTAACCAGAAAGCACACGTTCAGTATCAATACTATAAAGCAAAGACCACAACAGGGCAGGGAGGAACAGGAAAGGTAAGTATTTAAACCATCAGGTTAATTCTGATTGGATAATTTCCAATCAGAATTAACAATCACACGTGGGAGATATCTAAACCTCCCACTGTGATTGAGGCACTGTGCCTTTAATGCCGGGTCAGGTGACTGACCCCGGCGTGACATATCTTGGGCGGTCTCCCAGCGTGCAGCGTCATGCATGCTGCCGCTGGGGGGCGTGGAGGAAGACGTGGGCGGCATCCGAGGCTGCAGGGATGCCGCTCGCCGAGCCCACATGGAGAAGGGGACCGCGGACGGCTGGAGGGTGAGTGCCGAGAGCGGACTGCAGCCTCCCCTTGCAGCCGCCCGCGGGATCCTGACATTACCCCCCCCTCGAAGATTACCCCCCCCTGCAGATCAGAGCACGAAACCCAAGATCGCTCCTCAGGGCCGTACCCCTTCCAATCCACCAGATATTGCAGCCGACCCCTAGAAACACGAGAGTCGAGAAGGGCAGCCACTTCGTACATGTCACTGGGGACAGCGCGAGGGGAAACAGGCCGCCCGAGGGGACGAGGGAACCGGTTGCAAAGCAAGGGCTTCAAAAGCGAAACGTGAAACGTGTTCGGAATGCGCATGGAAGAGGGCAAGTCCAGGGAGTAGGAAACGGGGTTAACCCTACGTAACACCTTGTAGGGACCAAGGAACCTGGGAGCGAACTTCATCGAGGGAACCTTGAGGCGGAGGTTCCTGGAGGACAACCATACCCTATCACCCGGAACATAGGAAGGGGCCGCACCCCTATGGCGATCAGCAAACTTCTTCTGAGCAGCCGCTGAATGGGACAGCGCAACATGGACCTGATCCCACATCTTCCGCAAAGAGGCGAGGTGCTGGTCCAAAGCGGGCATTCCCTTGTCGGAGAACGCACCGGGAAGGACGGAAGGCCGAAACCCATAAGCAACCTCAAAAGGACTTAAGCCAGTAGACGAATGAGACACCGTATTCCTGGCAAATTCAGCCCACGGAAGGAGGCGAGACCAGTCATCCTGGCGCGCATTAGTGAAGCAGCGCAAATACAATTCCACAGACTGATTAGCACATTCGGCTGCACCATTAGATTGCAGGTGATAGGAGGAAGTAAACGACAAGGAGACCCCCATCTCAGCACAAAAGCCCCTCCAAAACCGAGAGACAAATTGAGGGCCCCTGTCAGATACTATATCTTGAGGTACCCCATGCAAGCGGAACACTTCCTTGGCAAACACCTGAGCAAGTTTAATCGCAGAAGGCAGTTTCCTAAGCGGAATAAAATGCGCCATTTTAGAGAACCTATCCGTCACAGTTAATATCACTGTCTGACCATCGGAAGGAGGAAGGTCTACAATAAAATCCATGGATAAGTGGGTCCATGGTTTCTTGGGTACCGATAGAGGCATCAGGAGACCCTGGGGTCTCACATTAGGGGACTTACACTGCGTACAGACCCGACAAGCCTGCACAAAATCCACTACGTCTCGCTTGAGTGAAGGCCACCAGAACTGTTGAAGGAGGCCCTTATAAGTCTTGGTAACCCCCGGATGACCAGCAGTTTTGGCGGTGTGAAATAAAGTTAACAACTTCTTTCTGTCATTCACTTTAACGTATAGTCTACCAACAGGCGTCTCAGGGGGTGCTTGAGTTTGGTATGTCTTAATATTATCAAGAAAAAGAGATGAAACAACCAAACGGGTAGCAGCTATTATCTGAGACGCAGGTACAATAGGTTCAGGAGTCGGGTTAACAGATTCTAGAGGTTCATACTGTCGAGAGATAGCGTCAGCTTTGGCATTACGGCAACCAGGTCTATAGGTAATAACGTATTGGAAGCATGAAAGAAATAGAGACCATCTAGCCTGCCGGGCGGACAACCTTCTAGCATCAGCTATATAGGAGAGGTTCTTATGATCTGTTATAACCATAACTTTGTGTCTAGAACCCTCTAATAAGTACCTCCATTCCTTAAAAGCTAACCCAATAGCTAATAGTTCCCTGTTCCCAACATCGTAATTCTTTTCCGGATCAGATAACCTTTTTGAAAAGTAGCAACAGGGATGGAGGGGTTCGTCATACGATGACCTCTGTGACAGTACTGCTCCCACACCTGATTCAGAAGCGTCCACTTCCATAACAAAGGGAAGAGAAGGATCAGGGTGGCGTAGTACTGGAGCAGAGGCAAATGCCTTCTTGAGAGTGTCGAAGGCCTTAAGGGCTTCAGGAGTCCAAACCCTAGGGTGTAGACCTTTCTTAGTCAGCTTCGTTATAGGGGAGATAAGTGGTGAAAAGTTTCTTATAAATTTCCTGTAATAGTTGGCAAATCCTATAAAACGCTGGATAGCCTTAAGACCTTGGGGAAGCGGCCAGGATAGTATGGCTTCTAATTTAGCAGGATCCATACTGAAACCCTGTTCGGAAATTATATATCCTAGAAATTGCACCGAGGTCTGATCGAACAAACATTTTTCTAATTTACAATAAAGTCCGTTCTGTAATAACCTTTTAAGCACCATCCTAACATGATTATGATGTGTCTGTAAATCAGGGGAATATACAAGGATGTCGTCAAGGTACACCATGGCACAGACATGCAATAGATCCCTGAGGACATCGTTTATGAGGTCCTGAAACACAGCGGGAGCATTACACAGTCCAAAAGGCATGACTAGATACTCATAATGTCCGCTACGTGTATTGAATGCTGTTTTCCACTCATCATTCTCCTTTATACGAACAAGGTTATAAACCCCCCTGAGGTCTAATTTAGTGAAGTATTTAGAACCTTTGACCCGGTCAAACAACTCCGTGATGAGGGGAATAGGGTAGGCATTTTTAATCGTTATATTGTTCAGGCCCCTGTAGTCTATACAAGGCCTTAGGTCACCCTCCTTTTTGGCAACGAAAAAGAAACCAGCCCCAGCAGGAGAGGAGGACCTTCTGATAAAACTTTTACTTAAGGCTTCCTGTATGTACTCCTCCATGACCTGGTTCTCTTTTTCAGAAAGAGGGTATACCTTACCCCTAGGCGGCATAGTACCAGGTAAGAGGTTTATGGCACAATCATATTCACGGTGCGGGGGTAGTTTATCTGCCTCCCTTTTTTCAAACACCTTAGCTAGGTCTGCATACACAGGAGGAACATAAACAGAAAGTGGTTTGGCTGTGGGTACATTAAGCAAGCCAACAGGACAAACACGAGTCATACATTCCCTTTGACAAGATTTCCCCCAGGAGAGAATCTCCAAACAACCCCAATCAATCCTCGGATTGTGTTTAACCAACCAGGGGAAGCCCAAAACGATAGAGGCTGTAGGGGAGTTGATTATTTGAAAGGACAATCTTTCCTTGTGCAAGGCACCCACAGACATAACCAGTTCTTGGGTCTCATGGGTCACCAGAGTTTTCTCCAGTGGTCTACCGTCTATGGCCTCCACAGCCAAGGGAGTGACCTTATGGATCAGAGTCAACGATGTGGTTTTAGCAAAACACTCATCCATAAGATTGTCAGCAGCCCCTGAATCTATCAAGGCTTTGGTAATCACTGTAGTATTTCCAACAAAAAGGGTAACCGTAATAAACGGTCTAGTAATGGGGACGTGAGGGGTAAATGACATAACACCCGAGGCCGACCCCTCTATAGGCCTTGGGTGCTGCAGTTTTCCCCGCAATTCAGCGCAGGTTCTTAGAAGATGTCCCCTTTTCCCACAGTAAAGGCATAACCCTTCCCTTCTTCGGTATGATTTTTCTACCTCAGTTAACCCAGTAACACCCAATTGCAAGGTTTCAGGGGGAGGTTGGCTAGAAGGGGGTAATGCCAGTAACGCAGTACTGGGTAAAGCAGGTAACATCTGTGTATACATACGCCTCTGACTACGTCTCTCTCTAATACGATTATCAATACGGATGATATAATCTATAAGTTCGTCCAGAAGGACAGGCAATTCCCTGGACGCTATTTCATCCAGGATGTAAGCGGCCAAACCCTCCGGAAAGGCTGTAACGAGGGCATCATTATTCCAAACCACCTCAGCTGCTAGAGTGCGGAATTCGATAGTGTAATCCGCTACAGATCTGTTAACCTGTCGGACCCTAAGCAGAGCTTTGCCAGCAAAAGCAACCCTACCGGGTTGATCAAACGTGCGTTTGAAAGCTGTCAGAAAATCTGCGAAGGACATAGGAGACGTATTCTCCCACATGTGGTTGGCCCATGCTAAAGCTCTCCCAGACAAGTGGTTTATCAAAAAGGCAATTTTAGTTCTGTCAGTGGTATAAGAACGTGGATTCATTACCAAATGGATGTCAATTTGATTGAGGAAACCACGACACAAAGCTGGGTCACCACTATAGCGCTGTGGCGGTGTCATATGGACTACATGAGCAGGAACGGGTACTGGAGTGGCAATGGGTTCGGGCACAGCAGCAGCCACCTCCTGGACGGCAGGCTGCAAGTGTGCAGTACGAGCCAGTATGGTCTGTAAAGCTTGAGCAAACTGATCCATACGGTGGTCCAAGCCATCCATTCTAGCCTCCTGATTAACTAGAAGCTGGGGTATGTCAGCAGGTTCCATTATGGCCCTGTTGTAATGTCACGATTCGGGGAACCCAACACGCTAACACACACACACAGAAAGTATGCAGTACCGGACCTTAGAGTGGCCGGGCTAAGCACACAAAGAATAGTCAGGAGAACAAGCCGAGTAAGGGGAACCAGAAAACAGAATAACGAGAAACAAGCCGAGGTCAAAGGGTAGGAGAAAGTCACAAAGTCAGTATAACAAGCCAGAGAGTACGTAACCAGAAAGCACACGTTCAGTATCAATACTATAAAGCAAAGACCACAACAGGGCAGGGAGGAACAGGAAAGGTAAGTATTTAAACCATCAGGTTAATTCTGATTGGATAATTTCCAATCAGAATTAACAATCACACGTGGGAGATATCTAAACCTCCCACTGTGATTGAGGCACTGTGCCTTTAATGCCGGGTCAGGTGACTGACCCCGGCGTGACATATCTTGGGCGGTCTCCCAGCGTGCAGCATCATGCATGCTGCCGCTGGGGGGCGTGGAGGAAGACGCGGGCGGCATCCGAGGCTGGAGGGATGCCGCTCGCCGAGCCCACGTGGAGAAGGGGACCGCGGGCGGCTGGAGGGTGAGTGCTGCGAGCGGACTGCAGCCTCCCCTTGCAGCCGCCCGCGGGATCCTGACACTTAGAGAGGTTGATATAAAAAGTAAGAGTGGCAAATGAAGTTAATTTTACACCTAGAGTAGTTTGGCATTGACCAGTGGCATGGTATTGTGAAGTATAAAGATTGTATTGCTATAGAAATTAAATTACAGATGTTCACTGAGGACATTAGTTCATGTGTATTCAATTTGCCCAGATCCTTCTCAATGTGTCTCAGCTTACTTTTCATTTATTGACACTCAATTTTCAAGTTTCTCACCTATAAATCCCTCTGCAGCCTTTCATCCCCTATCTCTATCCATGTCTTCTCATTGACTCTCACCATTAATTCTCCACAAACTTCCTCACCACTCCCACCAAATGTTTCTTGAAAGTTCTACTCATTCTCCTTCCAACCATCCTACTAGAGGTACAATCTCCCTCATCATTACCAAACTATTATTCCATCACGATATTTTGAAACCTCAAAGTGACCTTTCTGAACGTGCCGGGTACCTAACCCTTCAAGGGAAAAATCATAAAAAAGAATAGTGCTATCATCTCAACTCATTTAACTTCACTACATTTTTCAGTAATTCTATGCATCCAAGGAAGACAACCATCATCTGACCTCTACTCAGAGGTTGCAATAGCAATCTACTCTTACAGCTGAAAGTAAACTTCTTTTAACCCCTTAAGGACCAAACTTCTGGAATAAAAGGGAATCATGATATGTCACACATATCATGTGTCCTTATGGGTTAAAAGTTATCATTCTTAGTCAACCTATGATGTCTTCGGTTATTCAATACATCATCTTTTTACTAGTGGTATAGCTGCAGAAATAAAGTGTCAAATTATGTCCAGAAAATAAAATTGTGGACTCCACACATCCCCTTTTCTCAGTGGTCCTCTATTTGTTGTATGACAAATTGACTGCTCATTTTTACCACCCATGTATATTGGTTTCCAAGAAACACCGCACATTAAACTGGGATGGTGAAACAATGATGTTCCGAGGACTTGGTCACTGCTCAGGAATCATTATGTTAACCCTACCATCTCAGCTGCAAAGCTAATCTAGATACCAATTACATCTTCTAATCAAGTGTTGTTTGCTTACAATAAGGCTGGTATTCCATCCCTTTTTATTTAGCATGTTTCTTGTTTAGAGGTGTACTCACTGCCCTTCAGGAAATCAGTAATATTCAGCTAAATGGTAATTATCTATTATATAAACTGAATACCTGCAGGGAATGTGACCCTGATTTTATTTCAAATGCTTCTCTTACATTCTTAAGACAAACTCAGTGATGCGTTTGTAAGTGGTTACAGAATCAGCAATAAAACTGTTCATGGGGATATTAGATTAGGAAGGAGATCTATAGCACCACAAAGAATTTACTTTATCTCTTAATTCTCTCTAACTAGAAGCTCAGAATTTCATATATTGCATGTCCACCCAGGGAGTTGTATAATTGACCCACCTCAGCTAATTGACATCTTAAATCACAGTTTAACACTCAGCATATTGATAGTCAATCACCCAATAATCCCATTCTCCTTAATGGCAATATAAGAAAAAAATGTAAAATGCAGAATAGTAAAATGCAAGATAAATTTTACAGTTAAAGTTTACCTTCAATATTGATTGTTTCGAAGAAAGAAAAAAATGTTTGATATGTAAACATATCCCGTTGTTTATCTTGAGTTGCCATATCTCTTTCTCATAGCATAGTTTCCTATACTATAAGGATAAAACAACACTACTCAAATAATAGACTTGTGCATTCAGTTTCTTCCAAATCATTATTCGTCCTAGATTTTGGTGGTTCGTCCGAAATCCCGAACTCTGAAAAGTTGTATGGGTAAATAACAAAAAACAAAACAAAATGGACAATGCACAAAACTATTTTGTTTGACTTGTGACTTTGAGTTCCGTCTGTGAAGCTAAAAAAATAAGATGATTCATGTGAAACTATTGATGGTTAGGAAACAGGCACTAAATATTGATTTTAGTCACAGATCAAGTGAGAAGTGACCAACAGAGGGGGAAAAAAAGCAGGAGAACAAATCTCTCTCTCTCTCTCTCTCTCTCTCTCTCTCTTTCTCTCTCTATATATATATATATGTATATATTTTATATTTAATAAACACATTGTATATATACATCTTGCACTGTTCCTCTTCTTTTTACCTTTATTAGTTACTTCTCACATGATCTGTAATCCAAATAGAATGAAAATGTGCCTATTAGTGTACTGAAAAATAAATGCATAATATTTAACTTTTGCAGCACACTCATAGGCCTCATAGGCCTTTTTTTTTACACCATTTGTTCCATCCAAATAATTTTTCATGAAATTATTACATAGCTGACATTTATCTGAACCCAAACATTATATGGATAAAATTTAAATCGCCCGAATGGGTAGACTTTTAAGTCTACCCATTAATCTTCAATACCACAAACAAACCAGGCCCCAGCTGAACAGCACCCAGACCTAACAGCAACATAGCCAAACCAACAAACCAATCAAACAAGAAGCCTTCAAAAAAACACTCATTTTAAACCCATGTCTCAATCAAACCAACAATGATAGCTAAATGTACAGTGTGCAAACTAACTATAGTCATAGCCAATTCCACACCACAACTAAGCATAATCATCACAAAAGTTAGAATCCTGTGTTTTCTAATGCTAGTCTACAACTCTTCACAAACAACAAAGTTTTGTAAATGTGTTAGTCAATATAACAAAACAAGCAAAAATCATATTCTAGCCATACAGCAAGCCACTGCAGAATTGAATACAAGGGTCATGAGGACTATAAAAACATTGGTGATAGAGAAGGACAGGGACAGATGAAGGTAGCAGAAATTGGAGCATGACAAATTGGAAGTGGAAGAAAGGAAAGGAGATTGAAGACACTGAGATCCAGTACAGTATAGAAAGAATTAGAGATGTATGATGGTAGGAGACTTTACGAAGAAAGTGAAGATGACGGGGACACAATGAACTAGTGGTTGGTGGTGGGAGTTTTAAATGGTTAAAGATTGAAAAAAAGTGAAAACTAAGTAATGTTCAGGTGGACCCAGCCCTACTAACATTACATATGTACTGGAGATATACAGTTTGTGTATGCTAAGAGAGTTTAGAAATGTTTTTAATCAAGTGTTCGGGGCAGGAACGCAAGCCAGAGGAAAAATGTATCAGGGTTTCTAACTCTTTTAGTATAAACAACAAGTAGCGCCAATATAAAAAAAAAAGACTAATAAAAAAAATAATTAAAATAGGTGTAGGCAGAGTCAGTCTTGTAGGCCTCAGTAGACTGGCTCTGCCTACACCTATATCCAATAATGGGGATAATACTGCTACATGCTGATATATTACTGGAGCTCCGAAAAATGTGAGTGGGTATTTAAGCACTTTGTTCTTTGTCACTAAACAGGTATACTAAATACAACACTATTAGTATTAACCTTTCTCTCTCTTCTATCCACATATACACATAACGAGGACGGAATAGACTGCAAAAGAACTCAGGCCTTTAGAAGAACTTCTGGACTATATTTTCTTGCTTATTTTATTGTATTTTATTTTATTTTATTGCATGTTATATATTCTATAGTATCTACTTTTTATTCTCTTTTTTATTTTAGTTATTTGTTTTATTAGTCTTTTTTTATATTGGCCCAACCTGTTGTTTGTACTATTTCTTCACTTCTTGTTGGGATTTTGAGGGGTCCCCAGTTTCAGAGTTTGCTGCCTTCGGTCTACCTGCAGTAGAACATCCAGAGCTTTACCTTTCTTTTACTATTTTTGTGTTTCTAATTCTTTTGATTGCAAGACTTTCATTTTTTTTATATCCAAAGGCGATGGGTGGAATATTTAGTAAATTTGTGTCAGGATCGGGACAGGGATCCAACACGCAGAGTACAAAGAGTAGCAGATACGTATACCGGACCTTAGAATGGCCGGACTAAACGTAATACTACGTATAGAATGGTCAGGGACAAGCCGAGGTCGAGGGAACGAGAAGACAGGTAAGCGAGAGACAAGCCGGGTCAAGGATAACAGAGAAGACAGGTAAGTAATAACAAAGCCGGGTCAGAACCAAAAGACAAGAGAATACAAGAGCACTGTGTGACTAGGCTGGCTAGAACCACGACAGGGCAATGAGCAAATGCTGAGAGCTCCCTTAAATACCCTGGTTCTAGAGACTAATCACGCCTCCGCCGAGACCTGATTCGTGTCCGGGATTTGACTGACAGGTCGGGCTAGAATAGCGTCATGACGTCGACTATTGAGCGTCACGTTACAAAAAGGCATAGTTCTCTCGCGGCCGGCGTTTACATGCGCGAGGGGACCGCGAGGAACGGGAGAATCATGCCGTCTGGATGGAAAAACGTCTAAGTCTCTACCCGTCTCAGGGGTAGAGACTACAGGTACCCTGACAGTATCCCCCCTCTCAGAAACGCCCACCGGGCGGAAGGAACCGGGACGAGATGGAAAGCGGGAATGAAAAGCCCTGCGAAGACGAGGAGCATGGACATCCTCCTGTGGTACCCAGGTCCTCTCTTCTGGACCATATCCCTTCCAGTCAACCAGGTATTGAATTTTCCCCCGGGAGATTCGAGAATCGATGATGGAGTTGATTTCGTACTCCTCCTGGCCCTCAACCTGAACAGAGTGAGGAGAGGAGACCTTGGAGGAGAATCTGTTACAGATCAGGGGTTTTAGCAAGGAAACATGAAAGGAATTAGGAATACGTAAGGCAGAGGGGAGCGCTAGGCGATACGCAACAGGATTAATTCGATTCAGGATCCTATAGGGTCCAATGTAGCGAGGAGCGAATTTCATAGACGGTACTTTCAAACGAATGTTTCTAGTACTCAACCATACCCTATCACCAGGGACAAAACTAGGAGTCGGCCTTCTGCGTTTGTCAGCGTGTTTTTTATACAGTATAGAATTATGTAGGAGAATTTGTCGAGTCTGATCCCACAACTTCTTCAGATTGGCAACATGAGTATCAACCGACGGTACCCCCTGGGAAGAAGGAACCGACGGAAGAATGGAAGGATGAAAACCATAATTCATGAAAAAGGGGCTAGAGCGAGTTGAATCGCAAACAAGATTATTGTGTGCGAACTCTGCCCAAGGAATCAGACCGACCCAATCGTCCTGGTGTTCAGAAACAAAACAACGCAGATATTGTTCAATCTTTTGATTGGTACGTTCAGCGGCTCCGTTAGACTGAGGGTGATAAGCAGAAGAAAAATTCAATTTAATGCCTAGTTGAGAACAGAATGATCTCCAGAAACGTGAAACAAACTGGGAACCTCTATCAGAAGTAATCTCGGAAGGTATCCCATGTAAGCAAAAGATCTCTTTAGCAAAAATCTCCGCTAATTCAGGTGAAGTCGGAAGTTTAGGTAAAGGCACGAAATGAGCCATCTTGGTAAACTTATCCACCACTGTGAGAATAACAGTGTGCTTTTTTGAAACAGGCAAATCCACAATAAAATCCATCGCCAAACAGGACCAAGGTTTTTCTGGAACTTCCAGGGGATGTAAGAGACCACAAGGAAGCGAATGAGGTAGTTTAGTCTTAGTACAGACCTCACAGGCTCCGATAAAATCCTTAATATTCCTCCGTAAAGAAGGCCACCAGAAATCCTTAGAGATCAAGGAATATGTTTTGCGAACGCCCGGATGACCAGCCACCTTACTCTCGTGAAGACACTGTAAGAGCTCCAGTTGGAGTTCAGGAGGAACGAAGTGTCTAGATGCAGGAGTCAGTCTAGGTGCCAGATGCTGCAAGCTCCTGATCTGATCCAGAAGCGGAGAATGGATTTTGAGAGTTGTGTTAGTGATGATATTACACTTAGGTACTATAGAGGATAAAACCGGCTCAGATATGGCAGAAGGTTCATGTTGGCGAGACAAGGCATCAGCTTTAGAATTCTTAGAACCAGGCCTATATGTGAGTATGTAATTGAAGTGAGTGAGGAATATAGACCAACGGGCCTGTCTTGATGATAATCGTTTAGCCTCCCCAATATAGGATAAGTTTTTATGATACGTCAAAATGGTAACAGGATGCAAAGTCCCCTCCAATAGATGTCTCCACTCCTTTAAAGCCATGATAACCGCTAGGAGTTCCCTGTCACCAATGTCATATCTGCTCTCAGTACCCGATAATTTTTTGGAAAAATACCCACATGGATGTAATGGTTTATCCACACCCAACCTTTGGGACAGGACGGCACCTATACCCGTCTCAGAAGCGTCAACTTCGAGTAGGAAAGGTAGAGTAGTATCAGGGTGAACTAAAATTGGTGCGGAAGCAAACCGCTCCTTGAGAGTCTTAAAAGCCAGAAGTGCTTCAGTAGACCAATTCTTAGTGTCTACCCCTTGTCTGGTCATATTGGTGATAGGAGCAATAATAGAGGAGTAACCCTTAATGAAACGTCTGTAATAATTAGAGAAACCAATAAATCTCTGAATGGCCTTGAGACCCTTAGGTAAAGGCCAATCTAAAATGGATTGGAGTTTCTCCGGATCCATTTCAAACCCCTCTCCAGAAATCACGTAACCAAGAAAGGTAGTCTGGGATTGGTCAAAGCTACATTTCTCTAATTTGCAGTACAAGCCATGTTGAAGAAGTTTGTGCAAAACCCTTCTGACCTGTCCGTGGTGAGTCTCAATATCCCTGGAATGTATAAGTATATCATCGAGGTATACAATAACACAGTCATGCTGAAACTCCCTAAGAACTTCATTAATAAGATCCTGAAATACCGCCGGGGCATTACAGAGACCAAAAGGCATTACAGTATACTCATAGTGCCCATAACGAGTATTGAACGCAGTCTTCCACTCGTGTCCCTGCTGAATTCTCACCAAGTTATAAGCACCTCTGAGCTCTAACTTAGTGAAAATCTTGGAACCCTTTAATCGATCAAAAAGCTCGGTGATCAAGGGGATCGGATAGGCATTTCTAATGGTTATCTTATTCAAACCTCGGTAGTCAATGCAAGGTCTTAAAGAACCATCCTTCTTTTTAACAAAAAAAAATCCAGCCCCAGCAGGGGAGGAGGATCTCCTAATGAACCCTTTGTCTAGGTTCTCACGAATATACTCCTCTAAGACTAAGTTCTCATTCGTAAACAAAGGGTATACATGGCCCCTGGGAGGCATAGTACCAGGAAGTAAATTAATTTTGCAATCAAAAGGCCTGTGTGGTGGTAAGGTATCAGCCTTTTCTTTGTCAAATACCGCCTTTAAATCTAGATACAAGGACGGTATCTGTACTTTAGTAGAGTCGGTAGAGTTATTAAGTGTGTTAACAATACAAAGGGGTGACACTCTCTTTAAACATCTCTCTTGACAACCCTGACCCCCACGAGACTATTTCCCCTGATTTCCAATCTATAATGGGGTTATGTCTCTTCAGCAAGGAGTATCCCAGGACTATGGGAACAGAAGGAGATGAAATGAGTAGTAGAGATATCTCCTCCTTGTGTAGAATACCAGTAGTTAAGTTAAGAGGTGTGGTCTCCCGGAAAATCACAGGCTCAACTAAAGGTCTACCATCTATGGCCTCAACAGCCAAAGGTGTCTTCCTTAACTGGGATGGGATAGCGTGTTTGGTGAGAAAAACTTGGTCGATAAAGCTCTCAGCAGCTCCGGAGTCTATCAATGCCACAGTCTCTAAAGTTCCCTTCTCCCAAGTTAAAGAGACGGGTAATAGAAGCCTGTGTTCTTTGTAGTTATGAGTAGAGGACAAAATAGAAACACCCAAGGCCTGTCCTCTAGAGAAACTTAGGTGCGAGCGTTTCCCGGGCGATTGGGACAATTCAAACGTAAGTGACCTCTGACTCCACAATACATACACAGTCCCTCCCTTCTCCTGTACTGTCTCTCCTCTTCTGAGAGGCGAGTAAGGCCTATCTGCATAGGTTCTGGAAACTGTGGAGTTTTGGTTTCAGGACTTTGAAATGAAGGAGCTAGTCTAAAGGAAGGTCTACCGGTTCTATCTCGAGTGTTCTGCCTCTCTCTTAGACGTTCGTCAATGCGAGAGATAAAGGAAATTAAGTCCTCCAAATTCTCGGGAAGCTCTCTCGTCGCTACCTCGTCAAGTATTACATCGGATAATCCGTTTAAAAATACGTCTATATAAGCCTGTTCATTCCACTTAACCTCTGCCGCAAAAGACCTGAACTCTAGTGCGTAATCCACAAGTGTTCAGTTCTCTTGTCTAAGGCCCTATCAGTAGGGTAGGAACGGGGTTGTAGCTCGAAATGGATACTGATCTGGTTCAAAAAGCCACGACACCTTTCAGGAGAACCAGCATAACGTACAGGTGGGGTAACTCGGGAAGAAGCACCTACAGTGGCTACCTCTAGCCCTGAACTCACAGGGGGAATAGAAGTATTACGCATCTCCTCAGGTGGATTATTAGGACGTGATAGTAACGCCTGTAGTGCCAGTGCCATCTGATCCATTCTATGATCCATGGCGTCAAACCTAGGATCAGGAGAACCAAGCTGACAATTTGTACCTGCAGGATCCATTGGCCCTGTCGGATCGGGACAGGGATCCAACACGCAGAGTACAAAGAGTAGCAGATACGTATACCGGACCTTAGAATGGCCAGACTAAACGTAATACTACGTATAGAATGGTCAGGGACAAGCCAAGGTCGAGGGAACGAGAAGACAGGTAAGCGAGAGACAAGCCGGGTCAAGGATAACAGAGAAGACAGGTAAGTAATAACAAAGCCGGGTCAGAACCAAAAGACAAGAGAATACAAGAGCACTGTGTGACTAGGCTGGCTAGAACCATGACAGGGCAATGAGCAAATGCTGAGAGCTCCCTTAAATACCCTGGTTCTAGAGACTAATCACGCCTCCGCCGAGACCTGATTCGTGTCCGGGATTTGACTGACAGGTCGGGCTAGAATAGCATCATGACGTCGACTATTGAGCGTCACGTTACAAAAAGGCATAGTTCTCTCGCGGCCGGCGTTTACATGCGCGAGGGGACCGCGAGGAACGGGAGAATCATGCCGTCTGGATGGAAAAACGTCTAAGTCTCTACCCGTCTCAGGGGTAGAGACTACAGGTACCCTGACAATTTGTCAGTATTTGACCAATGAAAAAATATATTTGCTGGTTTCATTAAATATAAAACAATCTAAAAGTATTTTCCTCCGATCTGCAGCACTAAATCCACTTTCATTACTGTTTTTGTTTTCATGTTAAATGCAGAACTATGCAGATTATTCGCTGTTAAAACCCCCAGCCTTGCTTTTGATCACAGTCTGAACCCGAAGCCTAGCAGATAAAATGTTCCGTCAGAATTCCACAGAGGATACATCTGCATTTCTGTACTGTATCAAAATATAGAAAAATGTACCCAGGGGAGGGCTTATGGTATCATGTGAGGTTAACAGCATTACAGACCTTCCTTGATACGCCACCGGATTGGTTTATAAAGCAACACAACACTATGCTGAAACTGGTCTCCAGGACCTCGATGATGTTTATAGCTCTAAACTGGAAAAAGTACATGATCATTTCAAACAAGATACTAGAATTGAATACACAAAACATGCATTCTGGCTGCTTTCTCAGAGCAATTGATCAGGCACACTGAATTAATCCATCTTTATTAGTCTGTGTACAATTATACTGGCGAGACCACTTTCAGGACAGAATTGTTTGTTAGAAAAGGTTTAATGGTTTGTGAGAAGCTGTAATTCTCGGTTTATGCACCAGTGGATATGTAATGTTCTGTATGTATGCAAATTATCATAATACTGTTTATTTGGAAGTGTATTCCTCACAAATTCAGGAAAAATATAGTGTGTGTGTATATATCTCTAAAATAACATTCTCTCACAGTAAAATTATAATGCCTGTGCATGTACTGAATTTTGTATGTGTGTGAATGTATGTATGCTTTTGATTGTATATTTATATGCACATGCTAAAACATGTTATGCTTGTGTATATAGCTATTTTTCCCCCCATTCAACAGCTATCTCCATTAATTGTTATTGACTTGATTAGACTGTGTTTCATTTGTGCATGTGTTACTTGTTAAAACATTTTAAATGTTTGTTCTAAAAGTTCTGTTACATACCTAACTATATACACTTTTCAGCCACAACATTAAAATCACTGACAGGTGAAGTGAATAATATTTATTAAATCATTAAAATGGTACCTGTCAAGTGGTGGGATATATTAGGCAGTGATTGAACAGTCAGTTCTTGAATTCCATGTGTTGGAAGCAGGAAAAATGGGCAAGCAAATAGATCTGAGTGACTTTGACAAGGGTCAAACAGTGATGGTGTCAGGGTACCTGTAGTCTCTACCTCAGAGGAGGTGAGAGACTTAGACGTTTATCCTCCCAGAGGGGTTGTTTCTTCCGTTCCTCGCGGTTCTCTCGGCCATTTACAAGCCGACCGCGAGGGATCCACTTCCTTATATGACGCGACGCTCAGTAGTCGACGTCATGACGCCAACCCGGGTCGACCTGTCAGTCAAGTCCCGAGCACTAATCAGGACTCGTCAGGGGCGTGATTACCCTCTAGAATCAAGGTATAAAGTAAGGCTTTCGGCATCTGCTCATTGCCCTGTCGTGGTTCTAGCCTGTCTAGTCACTCAGTGCTCTTGTATTCTAGTTGTCTCTTTGGTTCTGACCCGGCTTGTTTGTACTACCCTGTTTATCTCTGTTACCCTTTGACTCGGCTTGTCTCTCGCTTACCTGTCCTCTCGTTCCCTCGACCTCGGCTTGTTCCTAGACCATTCTCTACTTACTCCTTACGTTAAGTTCGGCCATTCTAAGGTCCGGTATACGTACCTACCACCTGTTTGTACTCTGCGTGTTGGATCCCTGTCCCGATCCTGACAGATGGTGACTGAGTAAGAGCATTTCCAAAAGGTCAAGTCTGCGGGGTGCTTCCAGTATTCAGTGGGAGAGAAGGCTAGCCCATCTGCTCTGATCACACATTAGTGCTATACTAGGTGAAACTGCTGTAAAATCTTTATGCTGGCCATGATAAAGAGGTGTCAAAACACACAGTGCATAGATTTTTGCTGCATATGTGGCTGCATAGGTACAGACCAGTGAGAGTGGCCATGATGATCCATGTCCACCACTGTACGCAATTTCAATAGGGACGTGAGAGTCAGGACTGGACCATGGAGCAATGAAGAAGGTTGCCTTGTCTGATGAATTATATATTTTTTTAATTCAAGTGGATAGCTGGGTGCGTGTGTCGCTGTTTTTCTGGGGTAGAGATGGCAGCAAGATAAACTATGAGAAGAAAGTTGTGTTAAGCTCTCCGCAATGTTCTGCTGGGAAACCTTGGATCCTTGGATTGTGTAGATGTTACTTTGACACTTGGCAATGGTGTTCCTTGCTTTCAGAAGAGTAATGCACCCTGCCACGTGCAAAATCTGTTCAATAATAGATAGAGGAACATGACAAAGAGTTCAAAGTGTTGCCTTGGTCTCCAAATTCCCCAGATCCCAATCTGATTGAGCTTTTTTGGGATGTGTAAATCATATCCATGGAGGCCCCACCTCGCAACTTACAGGACTTAATGGATCTGCTGCGAATGTCTTGGTGCCAGATACCACAGGACATGTTCAGAGGTCTTGTGGAGTCCATGCCTCAACACACCAGAGCTGTTTTGACAGCAATAAGGGGTACCTACATAATATTCAGCTGGTGGTTTTGATGTTGTGGCTAATCAGTGTATAAATTAAATGCATATATGTACATTTATAGGCATGAATATATATATATACAGGGATTAGAAGTCCTATGCTACTAGTCATGCCTTAAAAGTCACTCACAACTGCAAGCCTGGAGGGTGTATGGCACACTTACCAGCTGTAAATTTCCACTTGCCTGCACTAAATTATTATTCAGCAATGGCTGGTGGCAAGTAGAAATCCCCGTATGTATGTACATATATGTCATTATGCATGTACATGTAATAAAGTGAACAGAATTTTTATTCAGGAAGCTGCAGAACTGGAAAATGAAAAAAATAGCTAAAATTGATAATTATTTCCTTTTCATGTTTTTACCCAAAATGGGACATTGCTGTGACTAATCCTCTTAATTTATCATATTTGTTTTATTGAAATTCATGGGAGATTTAGATTTAAGCACGAAGGAGAGGTATCAGATGGAACATGTGTTTACCCTCCCCCGCATTCTAGAGTCAATCAGCCTGAATACAAGTAGCACACGGTGACAAAACGTCACTCACGAAAGGTTAAAACACAATGATCTACGGTATAGAGAAAAATCTGCACAAAGTGGTAAGAATGGATCAGGCTACGGGAACATATTGAGAAGAATTATATGGGAATATTCTCCTTTCAACTGGAAAGAACAATATCTTTATTTCAAAATAGTTCCAATTACCAGTTTTAAGCAAAATAGTTGATGTTCATCACTCCAAGACTCCTCACACAGGCATCATTACCTGTAATTTGATGATTGGTTAAAAGGTATAGAATAAAGACCTTTGTCAAGATCATATATCAAAAGCAATTTTCACCCATGGTGGGAGACAAAAAAAACATCAAACAAGCAGAGTGTTACATCTATTGTATAATCTTGGTTATGGATTGCTAAACATTATCTCGAGAGTTTAAAAACATGACGTAACCTGAACTAGATTTAAATAAGAGCTGGCACATGGAATGAGAGAGAAGAAACAGGTCAACAGCGAAATAGAATATAGGCACTTCGTATCTGAATGGGGAACACGTACAAAAAAATATTTTTTGTTGTATTTCAGTGCATGGTAATTTCTTGTTTAAAAGAGGTCAACATCCCCCATTTATGCTGTGCAAGATTTTTTTGGTTCACAAAAAATTTAAATATATAATGTTAACATATTTAGCAAGGAATGATACTATTTCAAATATCAAGTGTCATGGTGATTAGAAGATAAAGTTTTATTACCCAACTCAATCATATGCATTTTCTCACCCTTGTGAGGGTGAAACACTGCCCTATCTGGAAATTAAAACATAATCCCTATCTATAGTAGACAAACAGCCAGGCGGACAGATTAATCAATCGATCTATAGAGAGAGACAAACAGATTGATCAATCAATCTGTAGGCAGGCAGATGATTGTGAATGATTTTGACAATGAATTCACCCCAAAGCTTGATTTTTTTTATCATTCTCTCTAAGTAACCCCAAAAACACAAATTGAAATTTTCTTCATGTCCATTTATTTACCCTCACTAAGGAATATATGAACTAAACATTGATTTGCTTAAATTAATTTAAAAAAAATGTATCCTGGCCTATTGTGTTGTATACCCCACCTTCTATACACCATAAGCTTGTTTGAGCAGGGTCCTTTCAACCTATCGTTCCTGTAAGTTTTTGTAATAATATTGTAAAGCGCTATGGAATCTGTTGGCGCTATATAAATGGCAATAATAATAATTATAATAATAATAATATATTGTGATTTTTTTTCATTGCAAAATGTCTATGAGTCTGAAATCAGGCCGATCGGGTGATCCTTAGAATTCCCGATCTTCGAGTTGAAATGTAGCAGAATCACAAAACAAACAAAATGCACAATGAACAAACATATCCCATGGCACCCAAAATAGATATTATTGATTGAAAAAAAGATGATTAATGGTCAAGAGTCAAACACTAAATTGTGTTTTTATTCACTGATCAAGTGAGAAGTGACCATTGGATGGACATAAGGAGGAGTAGTAAAAAAAAAACTATATTTATATCTTTCAGCCAAAGTCAAATATTTTAGCAAAGATTTACATTTGTTCCAATTTTTTAATTTCTGCCTGTATTTGGTTTGCAGTCCACAACAACCATTAGGATAATAGACATTTTAATTAGACCAACGAACCCTACTGAAAAAATTCTATTGGGCTTTGCGTTTCTATCTTTCAACCCTACTTTGAAAAGTCTGTAAAAAGAACTTAGGGCTATTTAAAAAAAAAAGTTATTGCAAATTGAATATTGTGTGCCAGTAATCAGCATTCCAACAGGCAGACTGTTGTGTTAATATTAGCTTCATTATATCTGAAGTTTTACTGGTTGCCCCATCAGTATCACAACCCATAAAATCTGGCACCACTGGAGTCAATGAAAGACATAACAAAATATATCTTCCGTTCAAAAGTTGTTTGGTCCTCGCCTAATCAGTCATACGTATGGCCCTGGGAGATATTGTACCATCCATTAATAAAAGAATATGAAATTGCATCATTAGAAGCAGCCGACATTACACTACAGGTTTTAATGAGATAATGCATTTGAGAATCACAATAAACACAGATGTGTAATGGCTCATTAAAGGAGTAACAGATGACTTGCAGTAGCTGTACCCAAAGTGTCATCTGTAATTGGAAGATATATTAAATGATCCATCTGTTTCCTATCAACTTGTCTCCTCTTGTCCTGATCCATAGAATTTAGGTGTGTTCAGCATTATTTACAATAATTGTTCACAAACAAAACCTCAATATGGAAGTTGATTGGTCCTGAATTATGATTTCCCCAAAATAGCGTTAAGCGCTTATTCAAGGCCAGCGCAACCTGCTACTGTTGCCAACGGCATTTCATCCAACCTCGATACAGACAGAAAGCAATCTCCAGGGCCTAGCCACATGTACAAAGCCTGCTGCAACCCGCTCCAGATGGCATATTATTACACAGCACAAAATACTGCAAACAGGACGAATTCTAAGATGCTCTATTCAAAAGAGAGTTATTTTCTGCACAAAACAAGCTCCCTAAATATCAAACTACCTTTTGCTTAATTCAGCAATTCATGTAAAGAACCTGTGACTGAAAGGACATTACTGATTACTGATGTGGATAAGTGTTCCCATTGCCAAAACAAAATAGATTATAATTTATCTCTTTTTGAATATGTGCAAATATAGAGTGCAATTCTACACAAATTGAGACATTAGTGGAACAATGTATCTAGTTATATCTATAATTTGCCTGTGCTTTATTCCAATAATGTCACATTTTGTTTTTGTCTGTTGCTTCATATCGTCAGTGTTTGTTGTGCTTGGAAAGAAGACTTCCAGCTGTCTTTTGTATAGGTGAAGAGTGAAAAGATCCTTGATACAATTAAAAAAAAGAAGTGAACACTCGAAGCTAGACAGAAATTCTTATAAGGAAACACTTTTACAACCCCACAAACAGTTAGTATACCCATAAAAAGCAATTATGCACATGGAAATTCTCTATAATTTAAAATTCCCAATTATCTCAGAAGGTGGCCACTTTCTTCTTCGTTGACAGGAAACTGTCTTCTGTCTCTGGAGTCTTTTTATTTTTTGTCAAACTTATCTCACACTTGTTCTTTTTGGCATCAGTAACTCAATTTTCACAAATTTCAACAATATCCAATTAACTCTCAAAGTCTCCTATTTCCCACCATCCATTCTGTCATTCATCCATGCTTGGACAACTAGTGGCTTAATTGCATATATAATGGTGTTACTTTAACTTTTTACTTTTAACTTTTAACTTAAAGGACCACTCTAGGCACCCAGACCACTTCAGCTTAATGAAGTGGTCTGGGTTCCAGGTCCAGCTAGGGTTAACCCATTTTTTTTATAAACATAGCAGTTTCAGAGAAACTGCTATGTTTATAAATGGGTTAATCCAGCCCTCAAAGCCTCTAGTGGCTGTCTCATTGACAGCTGCTAGAGGCGCTTGCTTGATTCTCACTGTGAAAATCACAGTGAGAGCACGCAAGCGTCCATAGGAAAGCATTGTAAATGCTTTCCTATGAGACCGGCTGAATGCGCACGCAGCTCTTGCCGCGCGTGCGCATTCAGCCGAATGGGAGGAGAGGAGGAGGATCGGAGGAGAAGAGCTCCCCACCCGGCGCTGGAGAATGGTAAGTTTTAACCCCTTTCCTCTCCCCAGAGCCCGGCGGGAGGGGGTCCCTGAGGGTGGGGGCACCCTCAGGGCACTATAGTGCCAGGAAAATTAGTATGTTTTCCTGGCTCTATAGTGGTCCTTTAAACATATAATATACATATATTTACAGCTGCACCAAGAAGATCATTATATTTAATGTTTTATATCTATATATGATGCAATACAACAAGACATTATCACCAGGGTGGTAGATTGTAGACTTTTGCAGTAAATGATTGTCATGCAATATAACTAAAAAAAGAAAAAGACAATATATATAGTGTACTTTGTGTAATTAGTCTTCCAATTGTGTTCTAAAAAAACCCATATATTAAAGAACTGTCATGCAAGCTTAAACAATGACTACGTGAGTAATTATTATTATTACATATGCAGATATATCGGTTTTCAATCCTATTTAGCATGTCTAATAAACAGATAATTGGTGCTTAACATGACAGTTAATAAACACAAAATACTTGTGTAAAAAGGCTTTTCTTGCTGTAAACAATCTTGAATGTCACATTAAAAACAAAAAGAAAAGTATTTAGTGCAGAGCATCTGTAACATAAAATACTTGATTTTTAATTCAACTTTTTTTTGTTTGATTGTACCTTAAAGTGATACACACATATTATACCAACTTCACACATCAGCACTTTAAATTGTGTAGCATGCTTTGTTTTGTTTTTTACTTTTCTATTTATTTTTTGTTGTGTTTTTATTTTTAGCATGTCTTTAATGAATTGATATGGAGCTGCCTGATTTTTTTTTTTACTATTTAAATGTCCAGGAGCCTATGGAAGAGGGCAGTTGCAGGGACTGGAATTCCTAAGATGCTGGGAGTCCTTTACTATACTAAAATAATGTTCCATAGCATTGCATTGTGTTCTGTCTCAGCATTATAAGCAAAATGTGCATAAAGCAAAATATATTAGAAGACTGAGAATGAACAGAAAAGGTTTGCTCTGCTCCAATCTTAAAAAAGTTTTAACTTACAAGTGTCATTACAGTATATCAATGTTTTTTTATATCAATAAAAAGGGGGTAGCTATGCCAGTCTTAAGGCTACAATTATGGACTATGTGGCTGAGAGCTATTTATTTTTCTACAGTTCCTCACAGGAGACTTTCTGGGTTACCCTTAATTTTGGTGTATATATTTCCTGGTGCAGCTACTTCCTTCATGTCCACAGAGCATGAGAGAAATCATCACACAAATCTTAAATGCTAAGGGACAGAATGTGGATGTTGATGTGAAGGCCTATTGATGCGTGTAATAGCAGGAAAATTTGATAAATCTCTCTTATTTGTTTTTTTTTTTTAATTCTTTTTTTAAATTAATTTTGTCTGTATTACATACAAATTGGACTTTTATCACTTTGGCGTGCCTCTTCATAAGCTTCTCACAGTAGGAATGCTAATTTCTAGACATATTAAGGCATTACTGTAAAAATCAAATCATCTACATTTCAGATGAGCCCCTTCAGATGATTCAACAAGTGGAATCACATTTAATTGGTTAATCTGTTTTGATTCAGCAAGCAAAGTGGCTGACGTTATTTCCAATCCACTTTATTTCCCAAGTACCGTCCATTAACTTAATTCCTTTACAGACAGACTTGTCTTGTTCCAACTCAATCATTATCTCAAACAGTCATCTTTTTGCAAGTTTGGACAGCACCAGCATTCCTTGCTAATATACGAAAGGTAAGGAGGATATTCTAAAAGCATAAAAGGGAAAAAACCTCCAAAAGCCATAGACTTGTAATTCATCAAAAAAGATGATATACTAATTCTCACCTTCACCCCAGTTCTCTTAGCACTTCCCTCTAGTGCTTAAATAGCCCTACTAATGAACACTTCCAAAAGCAGGGCAAACCTTGTCCATGATACCCAACACGTTGACTCCCATACATTAGACCAGGGTGCCCAAAAGTTAGATCCCCAGATGCAACAGAACTACAACTCCTATGATTCTTTGTATGCCTTTTGAATGCTCTAGAACAGGGATAGGCATCCTTTGGCAATCCAGATGTTTTGTACTACACCACCCAAGATGCTTTGCTAGCATTATGGCTGTAAGAGCATTGTGGGAGAAGTAGTCCACAACATCTGGAGTGCCGAAGGTTGTCTAGCCCTGCTCTAAAATGACAAAGCATCATGGAAGATCTACATTTTAGGCACCTCTGCATTAGACCAATGTGGCAGGTGTCACACATTTCCTATGCTCCTCTATGAAGCGCAGACCAAGCACTGTAGTTGCTGTGATGGACAGCAGGGCAATTGTGCATCAGATTGGTAGTAGATGTTAACACCAAAAGTGTAACGAGTGAGCCTCCTGAGCCCTGGCGCGCACGTTTCGCCAGAGTGGCTCATCAAAGCACAAAGTAGTTAGAGGACTGTGCGACCATGTAACACAAGGAAGCTACTTTCTCGTATTGACATCAATTTATAACCAGAATTTTAGTAAATGCTAACACCAAGCTCATATTATCGTCTATCTGTAGTGAGTTTGGTGTTAACACCAAAAGTGTTAGTAGTGAGTTTGGTGTTAACACCACTTTTGGTGTTAATACCAAACTCACTACAGATAGCCGATAATATGAGCTTGGTGTTAGCATTTACTAAAATTCTGGTTATAAATTGATGTCAATACGAGAAAGTAGCTTCCTTGTGTTACATGGTCGCACAGTCCTCTAACTACTTTGTATCATTTTGGTTTCAGTTTTAATCCTTGACTATTGGAGCTGCAGCGGGAGGCGGTATAATAGAGTAGGATTTGTTAAGGGGTGCCCTCGAAGGTACATTAGACTCTTGAAAGGAGATATACATTCCTCTTCTCTCCATACTCTTGAAGCCGAAAATTACTAGGAAAGCATTGTACTTTGATCACTTCTAGGATGCTAGTATTATATTCCTGCTGCCCATTTGCCTCAATGTAGAGGACTGTATTTTCCATTTTGTTTTTAGTTATTTTTATTTTTCTCACTTTTGCATATATTTTATTATACTCTAAATATTGATTAAAAGTTACGTTTTATTAATAATCTCCTATTAGGGAATATATTTCTGGTAGACTTTTTCTTTTGTTTTCTTTTGTTTTTTCATACTTGTTGTTCACAGTTTAGAGGTTACTCCCTTTTTTCTGCTACCAGCGTTTCCTTTTTCCATATTAGAGGCTCATTTTCTTTTAGTCTCAATCTGTGCTGCTATTGACTGACAGGTGTGGCAGCACCAAATTGTATTAATAGTTTCTTCTTTCTCCTACAATGTATAGGTGAGTTTTGTTTCCATGTAATTTAAAGTACCTCACAAACTAGAGGATAGAATTTAAAACTGAATAAGAAGGAACTGTGAACCCAATATGAATACAGTTCACTTATTTAAAACTCGGACATTCCATTCCTGCAGATGCTGAGTATCTGACTGTGGATTAATAAATAAAACTGGTAAAACCAACTCAAAATACTTACAATCTTTGCAGGTATCTTCAAAAAATTGTTGAATAACATAATGACATGTAAGAATTACCAAGCTGGCAACAGCAGACATCCTACCTTCCAAATAATGGAATTAACAAATAAAAAATACTAAGTTATAAAAAAAAAGATTCCACCAGATAACATGCCTACTATGCCCCCTCATAAAAAGTTCTAAAATGGTAAACTATGCTGCCTGACCAAAACAAAGTCGCCACCAAAAAAAAAGGTCACACACTCTAATATTTCATTGGATCTCCTTTATGCATTCACTGTGGCATGGTTTCGATATGCTGCTGCAATGTCACAAGATTTATTTCCATCCAGTGTTGCATTAATTTTTCACTTAGATCTTGTATTGATGATGGGAGAGTCGGTCCACTGCGCAAAGCCTTCTCCAACACATCCCAAAGATTCTCATGCTCCCTGAACCACTCTTTCACAATTTGAGCCCGATGAATCCTGGCATCGTCATCTTGGAAAATGCCCGTGCAATCAGGGAAGAAAATATCCATTAATGGAATAACCTGGTCATTCAGTATATTCAGGTAGTCAGCTAACCTCATTCTTTGGGCACATAATGTTGCTAAACCTAGACCTGACCAACTGCAGCAACCCTAGATCATAGCACTGCCCCCACAGACTTGTACAGTAGGCACTAGGCATGATGGGTGCATCACTTCACCTGCCTCTCCTCTGGAACAGGTTAAATCTGGAGTCATCAGACCACATGACCTTCTTCCATTGCTCCAGAGTCCAATCTTTATGCTCCCTAGCAAACTGAAGCCTTTTTTTCTGATTAGCCTCACAGATTAGTGGTTATCTTAAGGCTACACAGCTGTTCAGTCCCAATCCCTTGAGTTCCCTTCACATTGTGCATGTGGAAACACTCTTACTTTCACTATTAAACATAGCCCTAAGTTCTGCTGTTGTTTTTCTATGATTTGATTTCACTAAACGTTTAAGTGATCACCGATCACGATCAATCAGGATTTTTTTCTGACCACATTTCTTCCTCGAAGACGACGGTTCCCCACTATCCTTCCAGTTTTTAATAATGTGTTGGACAGTTCTTATTCCAATTTTACTAGTTTAGTAGTTCTCCTTAGATGTTTTCTCTACTTGATGCATGCCAATGATTTACCCTTCTCAAACATTAACATCTTTTCCACGACCACGGGACGTGTCTTTCGACATGGTTGTTTAAGAAATGAGAAGCTACTCATTGCATCAGTTGGGGCTAAAACAATTGTTGCCAGCTGAAAGATACTTGCCCATGCAGTAGCTATCCAATAGGAGGCTCTTACCTATTTGCTTAGTTAAATCCAGGCAGGCAGTGTATTAGTTCATACAAAACATAAACATAAAATGAGGTAGTTATCAATATTATAAGATTATTATCAATATTATTATAATTATTATTATTATTATGTGAATTAAAGTTTTTTTTGTGTAACTTAAAACATTTCTTTAAGGAATTGGTTACTAGCCTTATGCACTGAGTGCAAACAAATGTATTGTATACTGCACTTCAAATCATGCTATGATCGGAAGCTTTATGGGTAGATATCTGCTTGGGGCAAAGGGAAATAAGTTATTGGTTGAGATATGTTATAAACCACCTAATGTAAATATTAATGAGGAAGAACTGCTGTTAGAGCAAATTGGGAAAGCTGCAAATCGGGGGAACACATTAATTATTGGAGATTTTAATTACCCGGACATAAATTGGGATAGAGGGACTAGTACTTCAGCAAGTGGAATCAGGTTTTTGAATGTGTTAGATGACACCTTTATGTCACAACTGGTACAATGACCAACTAGAAAGGATGCTTGTCTGGATCTCGTTATAACAAACAATGTTGATCTTTTAACTAACATTCAAGTAGGGGAGCATTTTGGAAATAGTGATCACAATATGGTAACTTTTGAAATAAACACAAAAAAGCAAAAGCACGTGGGGTATATTAAAACGTATAATTTAAAAAAGCCAATTTTAATAAGATTAGGGCAGCTCTACAACATATCGACTGGCATAAACTCCTTAGTGATAAAAACACTGAGGAAAAATGGAAAATATTCAAACAAATATTAGAAAGGTACATTTCACAGTATGTACCATTGGGTAATAAATATAAAAGAAACAAATTAAAACCAATGTGGCTTAGTAGAGAAGTAAAACAAGTGATAAAAAATAAGAAAAGGGCATTTAAAGCATTTAAATCGGACAAATCAGAGGCATCTTATATAAGATAAGGAAGCCAATAATACTTGCAAGAAAGGCAATTAAAGTGGCTAAACTATAAAATGAGAAATTGATAGCCAAAGAATGCAAAACCAACCCCCCAAAATTTTTCAAGTACATCAATTCTAAAAAACTAAAAAAAAAGTGTAGGTACACTGAAAACAGAGATGGGTCTGTTAGTCAATGAAGACCAGGAAAAGGCAGATATTTTAAATAACTATTTTTCTTCAGTATATATTAATGAGGGTCCTATGGCAAGAGATAAGCAAATAATTGCTGCAACAAACTTGCAGATAACTTGTGATTGGATAACTCGAGACAAGGTGCTACAGCTATTAGAGAACATTAATGTAAATACAGCTCCGGGGCCTGACGGTATCCACCCTTGAGTACTTAAGGGGCTGAGTGGGTAAATAAGTGAACCTCTGTATTACATTTTTCAAGATTCTTTTCTTTTAGGTATTGTACCAGAGGATTGGAGGAAGGCAGATGTTGTTCCTATATTTAAAAATGGTTCAAAATCCTTGCCTGGGAATTATAGACCTGTGAGCTTAACTTCTGTGACTGGGAAATTATTTGAACGGCTATTAAGGGATAATATTCAGGAATTCATTGGGAAGAACTGTGTTATTAGCAATAATCAGCATGGTTTTATGAAACTTAGGTCATGTCAAACTAACCTAATTGCATTCTACGAAGAAGTAAGTAGAAGTATAGATCAGCGTGTTGCAGTGGATGTGATCTACTTGGATTTTGTCAAGGCATTTTATACGGTTCCTCACAATAGGTTAGTCTTCAAACTAAAAGAAATTGGTCTAGATGAATGTTCTTGTTCTTGGGTAAAACATTGGCTTAAGGATAGAGTACAACGAGTTGTCATTAATGGTAAATTCTCAAGCTGGACAAAAGTGGTAAGTGGAGATGACACAAAACTTTGTAAAGTAATAAAATGTGAGCAGGATATTGCCTTGCTGCAGAGGGATTTGGATAGATTGGGGGACTGGGCACTAAAATGGCAGATGAAATTTAATGTAGAGAAATGCAAAGTTATGCACTTCGGGGTTAAGAATGCACAAGCAATTTACACCCTAAATGGTAGTGAACTAGGGATAATCACACACAAGAAGGATTTGGGAATTGTTATAGACAACAAATTAGGCAGCAATATGCAATGTCAATCTGCCGTTGCTAAGGCCAGTAAGGTTTTGTCATATAGAAATAGGGGCATAAATTCTCGAGATGAAAATATAATTTTGTCTCTTTATAAATCACTGGTAAGACCACACCTTGAATATGCTGTGCAATTTTGGTCACCTGTTCTAAAAAAAGATATCATGGCAATAGAAAAAGTGCAGAGACGAGCTACAAAATTGCTAAAAGGAATGGAGCATTTTAGTTATGAAGAAAGGTTACAAAATTTAAATTTCTTTAGTTTGGAAAAACGGCGCCTGAGAGGGGATATGATAACATTATACAAATATATTCGGGCCAGTACAAACCATTATCTGAAAATCTGTTCATAAACAGGGCTATACATAGGACACAAGGTCACACATTTAGGTTTGAAGAAAGGAGATTTCATCTAAGGCAAAGAAAAGGTTTTTTACAGTAAGAGCAATAAGGATATGGAATTCTTTGCCTGAAGAGGTGGTTTTGTCTGAGTCTATAAAGATGTTTAAACTGCAATTGAATAAATACTTGCAAAAACATAACATAAAGGGATATAATTTCTAATTATGGGGTAATAGCTGCTTGATCCAAGGAGACATCTGACTGCTATTTTGGGGTCAAGAAGGAATTTTTTCCTAGTTTGTTGCAAAATTGGAAGGGCTTCAGACTGGGTTTTTTGCCTTCTTTTGGATCAACAGCAAAAACATATGTGAGGAAGGTGGAACTTGATGGACGCAAGTCTCTTTTCAGCTGTGTAACTATGTAACTATGTAACTATGTAAGTGAATACATACAATTGCAAAATAAATAATACTTAACTTCTGTTAAGTTATAAAAGTATTTTGCACAAATTCTTCTTCAGATACTCACCAATTTGTTTTGCAAAGTCTATATTCTGGATGCAAAGTAAAATAATTTTATATAGTGTATTGTCCTTTACACAGAAAATACAATCATCCAAGTATCTGCTTACACAGAAGTTGGTGGGACCAGAACAAGCAACATCTTGTTGAAATAAAATAAAATGTAAAAAAAAAAAAAACTGCATATGGCTATCCTGCTGTTTATGACAAATTGCCACTGGTCAATTTCCGACTCGTATAAAAAAGTCATGTTCTGCGTGGAATTTTTCATATCAAATTATGTTTCATTTAAAAAAAAAGCACATTTGCTATTTTTAAACAGTGTTGCATACTCTATCAGTCGTACATTACATTTTCTTTTGTATAAAGGCAATACATGAAGAACAAACCGCTCAATTTTAATTAAAGGGATACGCTAAGCACCAAAACAACTTTAGCTCAATACAGCAGTTTTAGTGTATAGATCATACCCCTGCAGCCTCACTGTTCAATTATCTGCCATATGAGAGCTAAATCACATTTGTGTATGCACCTCTAGTTACACCTCCTCTAGCTGTGACTACCAGCCTTCAAGCAAAAAATAGTTTCACATTCAATCTTATCTTAAAGCACAGTGTGTTAATTTTTGAAGTTAGGGAAACCTTACAGGAGTCTTTATTGTCGGACCTGTAGGTTTGGGAATAGTTTTGCTCCCTTTTCAATGATGTCTTTGAATTAAATTTATAGGCGAAAGTTCCTTAAGCATATAATTGTATTAAGATTTAGTTATACTGGTATATTGGATCTATCTCGCTTGTTCAACTCCTTTGTATATTGATTTGTAATTTGCAATTAGTGGATTTTATGTGAACTTGTTTATAATTAATATATAATTTGTATTTGATGTAAATGGCCATTGTGCTCATATTTGCACTTACGCACATGGTCGATGTGATTGCGTCTTGCATCTTTATGCACATGATTATGTGCTCGCATTTTGCAATTTATATTGACTTATGTATTTTTTGCACATGATTTTCTTTTTTTTTAGACATAGCAAGTGTACATCCACCTTTGGGCTTACACAGAAGCCAACTTGAATACAATTCTTGGAAACATAATGCAGTTCAACAAATACAATACATGCCCATTCCTTAAAAACCATTGGCACCTGCCATCTACTGAGGATTTTTATTTTAAACAAGGACAGGCATTTAGGCGATATAAGTAGCCCCTTCTTTTCAATAACTAATCTTACTCATGTGCTACCTTGTTCCTCCGACAGTATGATCATGCCTGGAAAAAGAAAAAAGGCCTCAGTCCCAAGAAAAACCAGGGGAAGGACCAAAAAGGAAAAAAGAAGAATAAAAACAGATGAGACAGGAAAGGTATGAAATTCCAAGAAAAAGGAAGAGAAAGAAGATATATAGCTAAGAAAGAGTGAGCAAAGAGGTGAGAGGAAGGGGGTCTGGGGGGGGCGGAGACCCCCGCAATGTTTGCAAATGATTTATGTGCCCACATCTTGTACTTGCACATCTTGCACTTTATGTACATGGTTTATGTTCTCACATTAAGCACTTTAACCCCTTAACGACCGAGGACGGTTCAGGACCATCATCGGCATTTTTGCGTTGCCGACCGATGACGGTCCTGAACCGTCCTAACGGTCAGATGTACTTACCTGATCGCCGTCATTCCCCCTGCGGCGATCGGCGGTGCTCCCGTTGTGGGGAGACTGCCTTCAGCCCAGACAGTCTCCCCATGGCGGATTAGGACCCCTGTGGCCATGTGATCGCTCAACAGGGCGACCACATGGTCACAATAGGTGTCCATGTGTCTGCCTGCAGGGGGACTGTCTGTGCTGACAGGCAGTCTCCCTGCTAATGTAAAATCAAAGAGAAAATAAAGTTAAAGTTAATAAAAAAAAATAATAATTATATATGTGTATATATATATGATATATAGACATATATTATACCTATATAATATACGTCTATAGATCATATATATATATATAATGTCATGCTAAGTGTATTTTTATATTAATATGTACATATATTAATATAAAAATACACTTATAATTAAATTACACACGTATATATATAATATATATAATAACTATATATATATTGTATATATATATTATTATAAAATACAAATAATAAGTAAATTCAATTAAATTAAAAAAATGAAAAATAATAATAAAATTTTTACAAAAAATTACATATCTATATGCAATTTTATTCTAACTGTATTTTGATATTAAAATATATATATTTATATCAAAATACACTTAGAATGAAATTGTATATATATCTATGTATATATAAATAAATAAATATAATACGAAATATACATATGTCCATATACAAAATTACATAAATAATTATATAAATATACACGTAGACTTCAAATATATAAATATGCATATATATTTAAATTCTACGTGCATATTTATGTAATATTTTTACATAATTAAGTAATTTTATTAATTGCAATTTGAGGGACCTGCCTGCCAACCCAGGCCGAAATTCCAGAGAATTTAATTTGCTAGCACTGTATTTTACCCTGTAACTATCTATGACACCCTAAAACCTGTACATGGGGGGGTACCGTTTTACTCGGGAGACTTCACTGAACACAAATATTAGTGATTCAAAACAGCAAAACCTATCACAGCGATGATATTGTCAGTGAAAGTGACTTTGTTTCGCATTTTTCACACACAAACAGCACTTTTACTGATGATATAATTGTTGTGATATGTTTTCCTGTTTTGAAACACTAATATTTGTGTTCAAGAAAGTCTCCTGAGTATAACAGTACCCCCCATGTACAGATTTTATAGCGTTTTTGAAAGTTACAGGGTCAAATATATGGGTCAAATATTTTTACATTGAAAATGGCCAGGTTGGTTATGTTGCCTTTGAGAGCGTATGGTAGCCCAGGAATGAGAATTACCCCCATGATGGCATACCATTTGCAAAAGAAGACAACAAAAGGTATTGCAAATGGGGTATGTCCAGTCTTTTTTAGTAGCCACTTAGTCACAAACCTTTGGCCAAAATTAGCGTTCAATTTAGTTTTTTTGTTTTTTCACACAGAAAACAAATATGAACGCTAACTTTGGCCAGTGTTTGCGACTAGGTAGCTACTAAAAAAGACTGGACATACCCTATATTGAATACCCTGGTTTGTCTACTTTAAAAAAAAATATGTACACGTGGGGTGTTATTCAGAGACTTTTGGCAGATAATAGTGTTACAATGTCACTATTGATGCACTTCTCCATTCCTCTCGCCCCACCACTTGCCCACTTGATCCTGTCCCATCTCACCTCATCAGATCTCTCTCCCCTTGTCTTGTGCCTATCCTAACACACATATTTAACTGCTCTCTCTCTTCTGGCACTGTTCCTGCTGACCTTAAACATGCCACTGTAATACCTATCCTGAAAAAAACATCTCTTGACCCGTCCTCCCCCTCGAACTATCGTCCCATATCCCTGCTCCCTTACTCATCAAAGCTTTTGGAAAGACTTGTCTTTACCCGTGTGTCTCACTTCCTTAATTCCAACTCTCTCCTTGACCCTCTTCAGTCTGGCTTCCGCCCTCTCCACTCTACTGAGACCGCTCTTATCAAAGTGACTAATGACCTAATCTCCGCTAAATCCAAAGGTCACTACTCCATATTAATTCTCCTTGACCTCTCTGCTGCCTTTGACACAGCTGATCATTCTCTCCTCCTTCAAACTCTTCAATCACTCGGTCTCTGTGACTCTGTCCTCTCTTGGTTTTCCTCCTATCTCTCCCAACGCTCATTTAGTGTCTCCTTTTCCAAGGATACCTCCTCCCCTCGCCCTTTCTCAGTTGGAGTTCCCCAAGGCTCTGTCCTTGGTCCCCTTCTATTTTCTCTTTATACTGCCTCTCTTGGAAAACTTATTGCCTCTTTTGGATTCAACTACCACCTGTACGCTGATGACACTCAGATATACCTCTCCTCACCGGACCTCTCCCCGGCCGTCCTGCAACGTGTCACTGCTTGCCTCTCTTCCATCTCTGACTGGATGTCGTCACGCTTTCTCAAACTTAACCTCTCTAAAACTGAACTCCTTGTCTTTCCTCCTCCTAATACTGATCCTCCTCTCTCACTCTCCCTTCAAGTCAGTGATATCCACATAAGTCCATCCCTACAAGCGCGCTGTCTTGGCGTCATACTTGACTCTGGTCTCACCTTTGAGTCTCACATCCAGTTTGTTGCCAAGTCCTGTAGGTTCCAACTCAAAAACATAGCCCGCATCCGCCCCTTTCTTACGCAAGATGCTACCAAGGAGCTTGTCCATGCTCTAGTAATTTCCCGCATGGATTACTGTAACCCTCTCCTGATTGGTCTCCCCAAAAGCCGTACTGCCCCGCTACAGTCTGTAATGAATGCTGCAGCTAGACTGATTTTCCTATCCAGTCGGTCCTCTCACACCTCGCCCCTCTGCCAGTCCTTACATTGGCTCCCTGTATCCTATAGGAGTCAATTCAAAGTGCTAACCCATACATTTAAAGCACTGAACAATTCCAGCCCCTCTTATATCTCTTCACTGATCCAGAGGTATGCCCCTCCTCGTACCCTCCGCTCTGCCCGCGACCACCTCCTGACCGCTGCTCGCACCCGTACGGCCAACTCACGCTTGCAGGACTTCTCACGGGCGGCTCCTCTCCTATGGAATAACTTGCCTACTGCCATCAGACTCTCCCCTAGTCTTCAATCATTTAAGAAGGGCCTTAAATCCCATCTCTTCAGGAAAGCGTATGGCCTCCCAGAGTAATCTCTCCCTTACATACCTGTCCCTATGGGATAGTGCTTTGCTCTCTCCTCCAGCTCTGCTTCACTCCTACTTGATATTTCCTATCCTAATGTTTCTAATACCCCACCTCCTATAGACTGTAAGCTCATTTGAGCAGGGTCCTCTTCAACCTATTATTCCTGTAAGTTTTCTTGTAATTGTCTTATTTATTGTTACATCCCCCCCTCTCAAAATATTGTAAAGCGCTACGGAATCTGTTGGCGCTATATAAATGGCAATAATAATAATAATAATAATTTGAAAGAATATATGTTTTGAAATCGCAATATCCTACTTGTACCTATAACCCTATAACTTGCAAAAAAAAAAGCAAAAAAGCATGTAAACACTTGGTATTTTAAAACTCAGGACAATATTTTTAATCTATTTACCAGTTTTTTTTTATTCGCTTTTGGAGATGAGTAAAAGATTTTTCAAGTAAAAGTCAAAAAAACATGTATTTTTTTAAATTTTTCATCATATTTGTTTGTTTTTTAAAATTAAATTACATGAGATTATATAAATAATGGTATGTAAAGAAAGCCTTTTTTGTCCTGAAAAAAACAATATATAATTTGTATAGGAACAGTAAATGAGAGAGCGAAAAATTACAGCTAAACACAAACACCACAAAAGTGTAAAAAGAGGCCTGGTCGCAAATGTACAACATCGCAAAAACAGTCCAGTCCTTAAGGGGTTAAGTTATTGGTTGTTGTGTTGACGATTGTGTTTTGTGTGCATGATAGATGTAATTGGTTGAATTGTGATAGGTGTTTATTTTTATTTTTATTTTTTACGTGATAAAGGTATATTGCTAAGGATTGGGTAATTAATTTGCACTATATGCATTATTTTATGGTAGTTTGGAACACCTATTGCACAGGGTATGGTGATTTGTATGGGGTAGCTATTTTACTTGGATTGGTGGCTATGGGTTGTATTGTTGAATTTGTATTGTATTGGTGGCACTATTGTGTAATGTCAATGTAATATTAATCAGAATCTAATTGAACTTTAATCACACACAGGAGGCTGCCGCAGACTGTAGCAGGCAATTAAGGGAGCATGAGGTAAGAAATTCTAAATTAAACAGTGTGCAATAAGGGAAGCTAAACTAATGTAGACTGTGTTAGTTTCAGTCAGGGGAGGTGTGGCTAGGGCTGCATTAAAAAATAAATAAAACGGGTGTAGAATGTTAGGGAACTATTCTGTAAAGAAAAAAAATGTTCCTTTGTACATAGAGGATAGTAGTGTCAGGTACTCTCCTATACTGGGGGTAAAAAGATAGAAAACTGTCAAACATAAGAATAAAAAGATTCAGTTAAACAGGAAAGGAAAAATACACATTATATCAATTTTATAATCATGTGATTTAAGTTGATAAGCATGTTTAATTTTGGGGGCATTGCTGCCAGAAAAAGGTCAGACAAAGACATCAATGTCTACGTTTTTTTACATTGTCCACCATTTTTTCTTTTCTTTACTATCTCTATGCTGCTGTTATATCTACTTTATTTCAGTGTAAAGTCTATGTGTTGTCTCTTAGCTGTCATTCAATTTTTATATTAACGTTATTTAAGACACAAACATGATATACTGAAATGGTCCTATATTCCGCGACTCTTTCTATAGTGACTGTAAAAGTGAATTCTCTATAGCAAAAAAATGATTTTTAAAAAATTATATTGTTTACAATATATAACATGCATCACATTAAAAACTGGTATTTTATTTTGCTAGTGTTAACTAAACATAATCCTTTCGAATTTTCTCCAAATCCTTTATCAAACGTGTTTACTTTGTAACCATTACAAAGAGATGATCTTTGTTTTATGTAGTTTAGCCTTGTTCTAATATCTACATTTATCAGAAACAAGAGCCGCCTGCCCGAGCGATTTGTATACAGAAACACTACCTCCCCCTGTCCATGGTGCTGAATAAGACAAATTGGAAAAACAGGCCTTTTGTATTTTCACTATTAGAATGAAGGCAGTGAGGTTGTTATGATATGGCTAATGTATGTGTATTGGAAGATTAAATACATTTACAAATTGCAGTAAAAGCCTTAGTATCTAGATAAGATATCACTTCAGTTGTGACTGTTAAAGCATTTTAAACATTTTACATGGTTATTTTTCAATTTCCTTGCCTCAGGGATAAGAAACAGACAGAATTCCCACAGAAAGAACTTCAGCCCAGCCTGCAAGTTAGCTGTTCTGGAGCCTGCTACCTTTTGCCAATTCCAATGGGTTGTGTTAATTTTTATTTCATATTATTTTGCAAAGAGAAATTAAAGTAAAAATGAGTACATAGAATTTTGATGGGTGAAGGGGTTAAACTAAGCTCTCTATGTAAAATTGTAGATTATACTAGCTTTAGTGTAACTATAATCTTAATTTTATTAATGACAGGAGGTGAATATTTGCTTAAGTCTCTCTTTACTTGAACTCCACAGCAGCACATTAACATAGAGAGATAAACACCAAAGACAAAAACATAAGGCATCTATATAAGGCTCCTCCTAAGCCACCATTTCCTCTTTCACGCTGCAACAACATAACGTACACAACAATGCCATTAAACCAATTAAATAAAAAAATATATAACATAACAATGAAAAACATCCGGAAGAAATTTCGGAGAATGGATGTGATCTTGAACTTCATCCTGGAAAGTCATCGATTCCTTGAACTGCAGTCCAACCTTTAAACTGAAACGAAATAAACAGAGTCGAAAAACACTGATTAGTGAACGAAATGTACTGATAAAACATAAATCCCACGATCCAGTACTGACAGTATAAAAGACATGAAATCCATCACCAAACACCGGCAATACAATATACCAGACACCTCCCCCAACTTCCCCATACATAACCCTAGACTACCAAACCAAGCCCAGGCGACCAGACAATTCAACAGAAACACAATAGAAAGTACTCCATCCAAACAAGGGGGGGGGAAACAAAACTGGGTGGGAAATATTCGCCTCCTGTCATTAATAAAATTAAGATTATAGTTACACTAAAGCTAGTATAATTTACAATTTTATAGCATGACAGGAGGCTTCATATTTGCTGTTTTAACGCTCCGACAGCAAAGCAAAAGAAGCATGGTCCGACGGTCTAAAGTAGAATTGGCGAAAGGTATCCTCACGGGACCAGTCCGCCAAACGCAAAATGTCCTGAAGGGAAGCGCCTGCCATGAAAGCTCCGTAAGCCGCGGCGCCCCTAACCCAATGCGCTCCGAAGGACGCATTCACCTCCGCCAGTGTCAATAGCCATCTTATCCACCGAGCTAAGGTAGGAATCCCAGAGGAATTCTCTAGCCGATTGCGATAAAGCCTTGACATTCCAGGTACCCCTGAAAGAGTCCAGGCCACCAAGAGCAGGTGGCCGTCCCTCACTAGAGGGTGAGGGTTGCCCTGGGAGTCCGCGAGGAGCATTCGAGCGGACGGTAAGAGAAGAGGGTCCCGATAGGAGAGATCCAGGAGTTCCAGGAACCAAGCTTGACCCTGCCACAGTGGAGTCAGCAACACTAAGGACACATGTTGACGTCGAACTTGTAGCAACACCCTGGGGATCATAGCAAACGGAGGAAACGCATACGCTCCCTGCGAAGGCCACACCTGGAGAAAAGCGTCCACCGCTGCGCACGCTGGATCCGGGAGCCAGCTGAAATAGTTCTGGGTCTGGTGATTCGTCCTGGATGTGAATAGATCCACTGTGAATGGACCCCTCTGACACCTGAGTTTGAGGAAGATGGGTCGAAGGAGTTTCCAGTCGAGGGCATCCCTCCAATGTTTGGAGAACCGGTCAGCCATCAGGTTCGACTCTCCAGGAAGATACTCCGCTTGTAAAGTGATGTTGCGTTGGAAACAGAAACTGTAAATCTCCTTCGTCACCTCTGATAGTGCTTGAGACCGAGCGCCCCCCAAGCGGTTGATGTATTGTACCACGGAGACATTGTCCATCCGAAGGAGGACATAGCAGTCCGACAGGTGGTTTGCCAGGCTCCGAATCGCAAACGAACCCGCAATCAACTCCAGACAATTGATGTGGAATTCTGATTCCTTCTCCGACCATGGGCCCCCCGTGGACCCGGTCGCGGAAGTGGCACCCCTGCCCCAAAGACTCGCATCCGATTCCAGCAGGAAATCCGGGGTAGGTCCGAAGATCGCCTTGCTGTTCCAGGCGGACATATGCAGGAGCCACCAGCGCAGTTCGGTTTTCACGTCCGGAGACAGGGAGATCAACTGGTCGTAAGAGGGTCTCTTGCGTAGGAAGTGAGCCTTCAGCCATTGCATGGCCCTGTAATGCAGTGGGCCCGGGTAGATCGCCTGTATCGAGGCAGAGAGGAGAACCACCATACGAGCCAACATTCGAAGGGGAATCCGGTCTTGTCATAAAACCCATCTTATCTCCTTCCGAATGGTCGCTATCTTGGCTAGGGGCAGGCGTAGAAGGCATTCCTTCGCATCGATTTCGAAGCCCAAGAACTCCACCATCTGGGAAGGCTCCAAAGCCGATTTCTTCAGATTGACCACGAACCCCAGGTGTTCCAACAAGGAGATTGCAGAGCGAGTCTGAGATCTGAGCCTGGAGGGGTCCTCGCAAAAAATCAGCAAGTCATCCAGATATATTATGCAGCGGACGCCCTCCAACCTGAAACGTGCGACCACCGGCTTCAGGAGTTTGGTAAAGCACCAAGGAGCTGAGCTGAGGCCAAAGGGAAGACATGTAAATTGGCATGGAACGCCCTTCCAGATGAAGCGAAGGAATCTGTGACAATCCTCGTCCACTAGGACGGAAAGGTAAGCGACCTTCAGGTCCAGCCTCGTGAACCAGTCTCCCGGCCAGAGAAGGTCCCAAAGAAGATGAATGCCCTCCATCTTGAAGTGGTTGTAGACCACGAAGGTGTTCAATTCCCATAAATTGATCAACGGGCAGAACTCTCCGGACTTTTTCTTCACCAGAAAAATCGAGCTGAAGAAGCCCCCCAAATCTTGGGCTCGTTGGACTGCGCCCTTGGCGAACAGTGCCCGAACTTCGTATCTATCAAGGACTGTTGGTCCCTTGCGATGATGGGGATTCTTGGAGGACCAACCTACGTTGGAGGGGAATGGAAATCTATGACATAACCCCGCACCGTCCGAAGGACCCATACATCTGAAGATACCTCCTGCCACCTGTCTCTGCAGTGAAACAGTCTGCCCGCATGCAATGTAGGGTGATCGAAAGTGGCAGGAGTTGCACTCACCTGTAGGAAATCTTGCCCGTCCTCTGGCGCAGTATCCACGACCTCTATCCGCCCTCTGAGCGTAGGGGGTTCTGGATTGGTATGATGGAAAGAAGGACAGACCACGGGATCTGTGGCGGCCCGAAGACCAGCCGTGGCTGGAGACACGACCCCGCTGTCGTCCAGCCCGTCCAAAAACCCAGGATGATTGCAGCCGAAATACCTTCTTAGTGGAAGATTGAGCTTTATCCAGGGAAGTAAACAGATTGACGTGCTTATGTAACTCCTTAATGAAGGGTTCCCCGAACAGCAGGCCCTTAGCCAGGGAGCCCAATTCTTTGGACCCCAGCTCCGACAGCTTGTTGTCCATACGAAACAGAGCCGTCTTCCTGCATTACGTGCAAAGGGCCACATTGGCATTGCCTAGCAGGCAAATGGAACAAAGCGCCCAGTCCCTCATGGTGGCCGGGTCCAGCTTCATACCTTTAGTGAAGGCTTCGTCTGCCAGGGCCAACATCCTGCACAGAGGGCCCAGTATATCCAGCTGTTTGTCCTGCACTGAACGAAGGCTACGCTCCACTCCCTTCTTGGGATCCCGACCCGTATGGGTCAAATACGTGGCCACCAGGGGATCAAAATCCGGGGTTGCTGCCACCTTGTCTGGCAGGACAGGTCTGGGGCATTCCGCCCATAACTTCTTGCGGACCTCCCCATCAAGGGGTCTGCGGACCCATTAGTGCACGAATTGTGCCAGGTGGTCGGGCAGTGACCATTCCCGAGGATCTGGGGTGCCGTATAGAGTGAGGGTCAAACAGAGGCTCTCCCGTAGCATCCAGAAAGGTATCATCCCCTTCACCGCCGTGGGGGCCTCCGTCGTCGGCGCGTCTTCATCCTCCCAGCGCCAACCGGGACCATCCCTACGGTCCTCCTCCCAATCATCCTCTTCTTCTGAGGGAGATTGGTCTGCCCGCCACTCATCCAGCACGGCCATAGTAGGGGAGGTAAGGAGGCCTCCTCCCCTGCACCCGACGGCGGCGCCTGGCCGGCGAGGTTGATAATCTCGAACCTTGTCGCTTCACCGGAGCCTTGCCCTTCCGGGAGCGAGGTTCAGGGCCTTCACCCTTCCAATAGCGCATTTGCGCACTTGCCTGCTCTCGTTCCTGAGAGTCTGACTCAGCTGAGTTGTCTGTCAAAAGGGGGCTTCCTCTCGCACCCCTGATCGCTTGCGGTTGAGGGAGGGCCCTAGCCAGGACTTTCTCCACCGAGGCGGCAACCGCATCATTAATTAATGCCTGCAAATTCTGCTCCTGTGCAGATGCTTCCACAATGTCCGAGATGATACGTGATACCTAAGGAGATAAAGAACAGGTATCACCAGCAGGCAGCAGGGGTAGCACCCCTAATAATGGCAGAGGCAAGGAGTAAATGCATGCAGGCTCAACACACGGGGATCCAGGGTATGGAGCCACCCAGCCAATAGCATGCGTAATATGGCACAGACAGAGCAGGCCAAATCATGGGGCACAGACAAAGCAGGCCAATCAAGGGGCACAGACAAAGCAGGCCAATCATAAGGGCACAGACAAGGCTGGCCAGTATACGGGCACGGGTAGTACCGGCTCAGTGATAAATGGAGGCAGGAATGTAAATCTCCACAGGTGACATGCAGGTAAATCTTGACAGAGGGCGTGCAGGGTAGAGATGTATCAGTGTCAGGATCGGGACAGGGATCCAACACGCAAAGTACAAACAGGACAGGGTACGTATACCGGACCTTAGAATGGCCGGACTAACGTACGGAGAGTAAAGAGAATGGTCAGAAACAAGCCGAGGTCGAGGGAACGAGAGGACAGGTGAGCAAGGAACAAGCCGGGTCAAGGATACCAGAGGGAAACAGAGTAAGTCAAACTAGCCGGGTCGGAACCAAAGGAATAACTGAAATCGCCAGAGCACTGTGTGACTAGACAGGCTAGAACCACGACAGGGCAATGAGTGAATGGGAGAAACAGGTTTAAATACCCTGGTTACAGTGAGTATGCCCGCCTCCGACGAGTCCTGAGTGGCTTCCAGTCACTTGAGTGACAGATCGGTCCGGACTGACGTCATGACGTCGGGCAGCGTGCGTGACGTCATAAAATGAGACGGATCCCTCGCGGCCGGCGTGAGAGTGTCTAGGGGAGCCGCGAGGGATGGAGGAAGCCGACCTGCTGGAGGAGTAAACTACTAAGTCTCTACCTCTTTCGGAGGTAGAGGCTTCAGGTACCCTGACAATCAGGTCCCCAGGTCAGGCCCAGACCAGTGTGGGGATAATGTCACCAAGCAGGGTCCCATGCAGGACACATGCAGAGATAATGCATAAACCAATCCCTAATTAGTCCAGGCAGCATGCATGGATAAAGCAGAAGCGGCACAGAATCCATGCACTGATTGAGACTGTAGTTAACAGAGTATAAAACAACATGCATAAAACTTCTACATGCATAGAGAGGGAAAACATGCATAAAGATAAACTTATAATAACATCAGAATGGCATACAGTATCATCATTGATGGGCACTGAGAAGAAAGCAACATAACGCGAAAAGAGGCCCTGCGCCTTTAAATGCAGGGCGCACATGCGGCAGGAAGAGCCGAGAGCCGCGCACCCCCGGACCCGACCATGCGGTCACGGGGGAAGGGCGCACAGAAGCCGAAGCCAAGAGGCAACAGAGAGGCTCCCTGATTCCTCGCCACGCCGCCCGTGAAGAGAATGCGAGCTGGGACGCGGGAGGGACAGGAGAGTGACAGGGGAGCAGGAAGAGGATTCCCATCCGGTGCCGAGTCTTACTCCGCGGTTCCGACAGCTGGCATGGGAGGTGGTCGGGTGACAGCTACCCGGCGACGGGCACACAAAAAGGGCAGAAGGAAAACAAAAATAATAAACCAGAAGGTGAAATAGAGCCTCAAAATACAAAACTAAATAGGAGAAAGCAAAGTAAAAAACGGCAGATAGCCAGAACTGCCAAAGAGAAAGGAAACAAAACCATAAAATAGAATAAACAGAAATAAATAACTGTAATGAAAACACAGAATAAACACACCAAGGATACAGTAATAAACACACAGCCACCCATATAAAACAGGAGGCAGTGGTACTCTGACCTGTACTGTCTGCGGAGCAGCAAAGAAAGAGGAAATGGTGGCTTAGGAGGAGCTTTATATAGATGCCTTATGTTTTTGTCTTTGGTGTTTATCTCTCTATGTTAATGTGCTGCTGTGTAGTTCAAGTAAAGAGAGACTTAAGCAAATATGAAGCCTCCTGTCATGTTATAAAATTGGAATTAAACTTCAGCCATAGGGGCCTCGCCTACCTAGACTTTAGCTGTTTTTTGCATTTCACCAATAATCATCAAATTGTGATTGCTGTTCATCTTAAATTGTTAATTTGCTTATTCATTTTTCGATCTGTCAACCTGCAACCTTTAGCTCATTCTTAGTAAATACAGAACAATGTTTACATTTCCTCATTCTTACTAACCACTGCATTTCAGAATTCATTTACTAGTATTTTCATTTTTAAGTCTGTATATATTTAGAACTGTTGGGGGTTTAAAATACTTTCTGAGCTTTCAATGTTCTTATTTACACAACATAATAGCAGTCCTGCATGCTTTCTCTGCTTCTTTGTATTTTATCAACAATACAATTTATATGATGTTTAAAATCTAAATGCCATATTTTTTACTGATCTTTCTGTTAATCAAGAAAATGCGCTTCCTTTAAATTGTTTGCCCACTTAGACATTTTGATAAGAGACCTTTATATTATTTTTTTTTTATTTTCTGCTTACTCTTGTAGGGTTACTAACTAAAGGGAAAATTGTGGGAATATAAAGTGAATTCAAAGTTAATTTAAAATTTTAAGTCTAAAGTAGTCTAAATGTCAGCATAGGTGACCTGTAGAGCTTTCTCAGTTCTGATGCTTTGACCTTTAAATTGGAGCTCACTAAGAATACATGTTTAATTGTTGACAATTCTCACTGCAGTGAATTACCATTTTAGAATCTTTCCTGAGAAGTAGGTTGACCAATTCGCAGAAAACTTGGACATGATGATGTTGCCAATCTATCTGGTGTATGTTAAACTCTCACATTATTTTTTCCGTTATTCAGACATGGATACAAGTGGTTAAACTGGACTATCATTTGTTACAGCAATATGGCAAATAGGACAGCTGTTCCTAGACTACATACCAGCATAGCCATGCTAAGGGTTGTGCAAGGTGTACCCCGCCACATTGTCCTCGCTTTCACCTGTGGGCACTTTTGCATGAGCTTATGTTAGCTTTTTATGTGCTGAAGAAAAAAGAAAGTCATGATTATCTCTACATAATCCTTGTCCCTCGCAAAAAAGTTTGTATTTTGTACCTCATTTTTAAATTCAGTTTGATAAGTAAAGTTAAGATGGTATTTTTCTCTGGGTGTGCTGCCTAATTCAGTATGCTGCGCACACCTATTCATACCAGCGACAGTTTTCGAACCACTGAGTTAAAATTTCTGGCGTCCACTTCAATAATATATCCAGTAGATGCACCACCCAATTATTTGGAACTGCTTATTAAGAAAAATCAGTTCTGAATATTTTTGGAATGTGTCGCGTCCAGAGGTCTAGCTGTGTATTTATCATGATCATTTTTGTCTTTTGGCTCAGATGTTTAATCATAAGACCAGCTTCAACACTCTGGACTATTTAAATAGAAAATTAATTATAATCACATGACGCATTTAACTTCCAAATTTAATTGCCTCTTAAAGATAAATATATATATATATATATATATATATATATGTGTATATATATATATATATATATATATATGTATATATATATATATATATATATATAAAATTAGCATAGAGTGAAAAAGCAGGCTTACTGCCTGCCAAAAATACTCATACAGGAATCATCAATATTGCATGAGCCTATTTGTCATATAAATCAAATTCTGCATAGATGTATTCTTTAATTTATTGTTTAATTGTATTTTTTACTCATGTTTTCTTTGTTTAAAATTTTCAATGGAAATGTTATCACTTACTTACTTAAACAGAATTGTGACGAACTAAACCTCGTCTCGGGTTCTTGGAGGGGCCTGCTTGCCATCCTCCTGCCTCAGGACTATGGCCCCTTGCAATAGACCTGGCGAAAAATACTTTAAAAGGGCTCTGTTCGTGCAATTGGGATTATATGGTTCAGTTCACGAACAGGCTCACAAACCAGAGACCACCCGGGAGATTGTTAAGCCTAATTGACAGTTTTTAACACTTTCCACTGCAGTGTTCTAACTGTTCGTCTGGATGGCCGCTTGTCAAGTATTCATCCTCATATAAAAATGTGATTAATGGCATTTACTGTTCTGACAGGAAAAGTTGTGCCGAGCAGCAATCTATCCACTGGAGGGTTTGTGCTGAACAGCAATCATGCAAATAGGAACCTGTTAACTGCCTTTGGGGTCAAAGGCCGGTTACAACCAATCAGATCCACAGGCGGGGTATTTAGGCCCAGTTCTCCTCTTGCTCAGTGCCCTTTTGTGGTTTCCCCTGTGGTTGTCTGAGAGCATGTTATTGATTCTGGTTATTCTGGTATTTTGACTTTGGCATTGATTTTGACTTCCCTGTTTTCTGGCATCCCTGACCCCTTGCTTTTCCTTATGTGTCTCTTTCTGTGTCCATTGACCTCGGCTATTCCTGACTATTCTTTGGTACGTAGGTCTGGCCATTCTAAGGTCCAGTATACGTTACCTATCAGTCCTCTGTGTTACACAATTCTACGTGCTGGATCATACTGTAATCCTGACACCGCTGTTGGCATGAACGACCACAAGGTGGTGGCCATCTTGTTCCTGCAAATGCGGGCAGCGGTGTTTGGTCATCGAGTTCATGGAACTGTATCTGGATACTGAAACTCCTGAACATGGCTGGACGTACAGGATCATCTGCTTTCGGTTCTACACAACTTAGAAGGACACTGTTCAGTGCAAATGTTCCCACGAACAAGATGAACAAGCTCCAGGGTAAGAACATTGACTATGTTCGGTAGTTTATACGGATTTTTAACTACCAAACTAGACCGACCGCAAGCCCTGATTCTCTGGAACTGTTTTGGGCATGGGACCATGCATGTGGTCGATCAAATTATGACTTCCAGGAAATTCCTGAACCCCTGACCTGATCTGGGTGATTTTTGGATATGTTGGTCACCCAGATTGGGGCTATCAAGGGATGTAACTTTTGTGGAGATTTTGTGTGTTTAAATGTATTTTGGGGTTTTTGTAAAAATGTATGTTTTCTGTGCCTGGAGATAATTGCGTTTAATACAGTACAGACTCAATTATCTCCCAAGCACAGGGGAGGTATTGACCTATTTTGTATGGGAGTGTCCTGGACCTGAGATCCAATGTAATTGTGTGTATGTTTTTACTGTAGTCTACTCTCTCATATCCAGGGGGGAGTGTCCCTTGAATGTGGACCTGCATATGAGGCCAGTTGTGGCTGCCATTAAACAGATTCGTTTTACCCTTCATGAAGTCTAGGCTCATGTTTGGAGAATTGGAGAATTATATTCACTCTAAGGATTGCTACAATCACAATACTCCTTTGGATTACAACGGTTGCTCTTGTAAGAGCAGCCTGCTTTGCTCTCTGGACTAGGAGAGGTCTACCCACTGGAAGCTGGATCCTGATCTTGGGTCCAGGGTGGGTGGAGGACAGCGAGACCCCAACCAAGCTGCGGGGTTTATGGTGGTTATGGTGTCCAGTGCGGTGCTTATGATACTCAAGGACTACTAGGAAGCAGCTATTGACGGAGGTACCCAGTCGGGGTGCCAGGTGGTCCGTCACAATACTGAATTACTTAAATATAATTCAAATAATTGGATGTCCTCCCATGCACCATAACCACCTGTCCTCATTATGCTGCAAGGAGGTACCATGTCTCCACGAGTATAATTGCTTATTACGTGCCAAGATGTTTGTAGGTGTAAGCTCACCCTCCTTAAAGCCATCACAGGAAGGAAGTTATGCTATATAAGCACTTATACAGTGGGTGTTTGCAACACTTACTTTCCTTAATGGATTTCTATAAGACAGTCTGTGCCACATCTGTGAAAAGATATGGTGAAATATTGCAAGAAATATGTCAATATTAATAGGAACACTGCTATAAGCTTGCTGAGAAAAGTTTGTTTCATGTACATCTACCTCTTGTGAATAAAACAGCTGTCAAGTGCTGAATTACATGTCCCAAAATCTAGCTAGCACCATGTCTTATTGGGATTAGTTCTTCATTTCAAATGACAAAGTGAAATATGTATTTGCTAAAGTAGACTCCCCCAGGGTTGGGCCCCATCAGGCATTTCAGAGCTTTCTAGACAGCTATATTGCTACCAATCTCTCCCCTTTTTTGATGTAATAATATTACCCTGTATTTCTGAATAAAAAATATAACTTGTAGATTTTTTGTAAATAAAAGGCAGGGCAATAGTGATTGGGGAAGGGGTGTACTTTCTCCCTAGTGGCCTATGCTGTGGACAGCCACATTAAAATGTGTGTGTTAATGCATAAATCAAGAACTAAAATACATCCACTCAACATTATCAAAACACCGGGTGAATATAGAAGTAAACAGCATGCTGTATGTTATCTCTATCTGCCTGGCAGGATGTCCATTTGTCCATCTGTCTGTCTGTCTATCTATCATTTGATCTAACATTAGAACACAGTTGACCTTACAGTAAAGTACTCTCCTGAACTCATACACTACACAGCATTGCACAAACACTCAACATTAACCCCTACACTACTCTGTACTATCAGTAATCACTACACCTCACTTCACTCATTTAACCCTTAAACTACACTAAAACAGGCAACACTTAACTCCTAGAGTACCCTAACACTGATCATTAACCCTTTCACTACAATAACACTTTAGCTATTCCCTAGCCATTTCTCACAGTTGCCAGTTTATGAAATAGTCCCAAACATTCCTCTACTTTGATCATTCCAAGTTCCCAAAAATTTAATATCGTATACACTGCTAACCTTGTGCAGCCTTTAGGCTAACTGAGCATCATGGGAAATGTAGTTGTACAAATATATTTAATGCGAGAGCTAGCTATCATTATCTATTAAAGAGACACCAAAAACACTTACAATTTTCCAGAAGGTCGAAGTTTAGTTGAGTAAATATTCAGATTTCAAAACTCTCGTGAGTAGAACAATTTAAACTTATAACCTTGACAAAGGTTAAAAGGTTACTTTGATAAACAGCAGAAAATACCTACGCTCTGTTTTTTTTATGACTGATTAAATCAAGCTTCAAGTGTGTAAACTTTGCCAAATAATCATCTGTAAGGTTCGTTTAACATGTGCACACCAACTTTGATTTTGCGGGTCAGTATTTTTTGTGGCCCGAACAACTCAATTTGTGATCTCAACCCGAATGAATTTAGTAAAGATTCAGTTTGTTTGGCCTGCTAGCAGTGAAAGGGTGAACTTGCAAACATTTTAACTGGGCGTACCATTCTAGATTTAGTACCCAACCTTAATGCTTGCATATTACTTTATGCAAAAATCCTATCATCCAATTTTCCCATTTTGTTTACACCTGCACTTCATTTTTTTGATGCAAGATTGTTGCCATTGTGTTTAATTGTTACCCAGCAGTGATTCTGAGAGCACACCATACAAATTAAACTTCATTATTGGCAACGTGCACCATATCCAGCTCTCATTGTGTTATTATGAATCTTTGCTGAGAAGAAAAAGTAGCAATTTGTTTTCCAGTTTCATTCTCTATGGTATTATCATAATTTGCGAGTTTTTGCAAATTACTCAAACTCTACAGTGTTATATATTTGGCATAACAGTTACTTTTTATAAGGCTCTTGTCAGCATATGCAAAATTTAGAGGCGCAATTAATCTCGGCTTTTACAATCAAAATTTATAGTTAGGATGAGAGATGAAGTGACCTTGTAAAGGTCAAAATAAATCACCTCCCTGGGAATCTCAAGTTCCTGTATCAAATAAACTGCTTGCAATCAAATATTTTAAGACATCTGGGAAAATGATGGTTGAGGTGGAATTTCCTGACATTACCAAACAGCTTATCATTTGCAAATTAGTGTATCTAAAAGGAGTGCCCAGTGGGACAGTAATTGATCAGAATTTGTAATAGTATGAGTCTCTAGTTAGGCAATCTAATAAAAGGTTTATTTTCACACCGTAGCATAAGTGTGACGTTAAGCGTGGGCATCATCTGCAACAGTGCCTTAATACAAGAGTAAGAAAATAAAAAATAATAAAACTCCATAGTAGAGGAAAATATGCTTTTGCTCAAAACTCACGTTAAAAGCCATATACAATTCATAATCTGTAGACTTATCTGCCTGGTAACCACTATTTGGAAAACCAAACGACGAAAACCCATGGCATTAATGCCAATAAGCCAATGTTTCAGCCAACCTGCTTCAATAGCACTTTCTTACAATTACTTGTGATTTTCATTTCGTAGGTGAAGTGCTATTGACTTTACCACTTATTTCCTTTTGAATATAGTTATGTTTATTTTATTGGTTTTATATTTTTAAGAGCCTCAAATACTTCTACTTTTATTTTTAAACGAGTCAATAGTCAACCCGTTATGGCATATCATTTTAATATCCACTGTCATTAGAAATCAATTTGCAGGTACTTGAAAAATGGTGATAATTTATTTTAAGTGCTGGTCCAAGAAGATGAAGCATAATATTCAGATTGTCACCAGTAGAGGGCAGTACTCTTATTCTGGCTCCCAATGACTGTTGTGAAGCCAAGATGTCTATTAAGTTCACATATTATATGTATATCTGACTAACATAGAGAAGCGTACTTCCTATGCTAAGGGGCATTTTAGTAAACCTTCTACAGAACCAAAATGCACCTAGCTTTCTTCTTTGTTTTCTGTAGTTTCCTCTTTATGTATTCTTGAAATATATATTTGGCATTGTTTGTGTTTTGGCTGCAGAGAGAGAGAGAGAGAGAAATAGTGTGAAAAATATCTCCCTGCACAGGAAAAGACCTGGGGAGTAAAATAAGAGACAGTTCAACTCAAGGGTTCTTCAGCACAGCATGATTCACGAAGACCCAGAACTACTCTACTGTAGGTACAAAGAGAGGGGTGTATGTGTGTCATTGTCTTTTAGTTTTGCCTTGGCTTCTGTGTCTATTTGAGTGTAGGTGGCCAATGTTGAGTTCTGATACAGTGGGTTTGCTTTTGATGAGGGCTGTGTAACAACATGGACAAAACATTTACATGTATTTTCAACTAGAATGATTTCTGCACCAGAAGGAGACATACAGGGTTATTCACTATTGAGAATTCCAAGGGAATGCAATGTAAATTTCAAATTTAAGTCCAGAATAGTCAAACTTAAATAATAGCTGGCTTAGAGAACTTTTTGAGTTTGGCTACTCTGATCTTCATTTTTATAAATCTCTTTTTGAGTTCACTTGGAAGTTTCACTTGGGGTGAATAACCACGATATTGTAAAATCAAGGTTCTGAAAAATTATTCTTCCTCTTTCTATAAGAATTAATCAATACAAAAATAATGCTTTAGCAGTCAAGGATTCTCACGTGAAGCAAACAGGGCAGCAAAATAACAGAAATGAAATTGATTATCAACACAGACATTCATATCTGTCCTCAACTGTAGATAAGTTATTGTAGCAGGACAGCAAGTCCAAGTGTGCTACAGAGAGATCAAGTTTATGTGAAAAAGAACACACAAAAGAAAAAGCTGAAATATTGAAATTCTTAAAAAACCTTAACATGTTTTATATAATGCTGAATCAGTTTACCACATGTGGTTCTGGTGAATATCTAAGCACATATTGAACATAGGACATTACTATATGACAGTTATTTTTGTAGTCTCTCATTCAGATACTGGGGAAGTAAAATTATTTTCCAGAGTTCTTGTTATCACATGCAGCCACTGATTCCAAAACTAGTCCAGTAGAGAAGCCAGAGAAAGAAACACTGAAAGAGCACAGGGAGAGGTAGGAGGATCACCAAGAGAGAACAGCATCTCATAGACCAAGATTACTGAAGATGAGAAGAAGCTGATGATGATCAACAGTGTCAATAGCAGCAGAAAGGTCAAGCAGAATTAGAATAGAATAATGACCACAACATTTTTTGGCGATTTAATCATTGGATACTTTGGTCAGAGCTGTTTTGACAGATTGACGAGCATGGAATCGAGACTGGAGAATTTTAAGCAGAGAGAGATGGATTCAAGGAAGTCGGTCCATCTCGTACACAACTCTCTCAAGAATGGCAGTAGCATGATAGGGCAGTAGTTAGATGAGGAGTTAGGGTCAAGGTTGCACTTTTTCAAAATCGGGGTTACGGTTGCGTGTTTGAAGAGTAAAGAAAATATGCCAGATTAGAGGGAGGCAGAGCAAGAGAAGAAGACAAAGTGTGGTGGTGGTGCGGCTGGAGGACTGAAGCAGAGCAGAAACCTATTTTGCTGTAGTGGGTGCAAATAAGCATAGAATAGCAGAGAAAGTGGGGTTGGTAAAAGTATGAGAGATGAGAGATTTCCTCCCTAGTTGCTGAAATCTTCTCGGTGAAGTGAGTCGCAAAGTTTGTGGCAGTCTAGTTGGTAGGATGAGGAGAAGCAACAGGGCACAGAAGAGAGGTAAAAGTGTGAAATAGGCATTTGGGTTAGTGGAAGAGAGTAGTTATGGGGGTATTGAAGTAGTTTTCTTTTGCAAAGGAAAAAACTGAGCTCTACGAGCATAGCATAAATTTATAGTGGAGGAAGTCAGATGCAGAATGAGACTTTCTCAAGCATCGTTCAGCAGTTCTGGAGCATTTTTGGGAGGTATCGGGTCAGCTTGGTGTGCAAAGGTTGTAATTTGGGGTGCTTGCTGCATTTAAGTGCAGGAGGTGCCATGATGTCTAGTTGAGAGGCAAAGGTGGAGTTATAGAAGGAAGTTCCATAGCTAGGAAATAGGTAAAAAGACAGTTTGGAGGTTGGTGGAGAATCGCTGTAGGTCAAGAGTCTTGGGCTCTGCTTCTGTGAGTGATGTGTGTGTTGTGTGTGAGAGTGTGTGCAGTGACTGGTGTTGTGTGTGTATGTGGAGGAGGAGAGGGTGAGTATCTCTGTGTGTGCTTGTTGAGGGTTATGTGTGTGTGTATTTGTGTATTACACCCCCCCCCCCCCCCCCCACTGCTTCCCTGGTTGCCCAGTCAAGGGTGAGCTAGACACTTGGTGGTCCAGTAGGTTGCTCCATTGTCTGTACCAATATCATGTACAGACTACTATACGAGATCTCTTACAGTTTCAGCGCTCAGTCAATGACTCAAGCTCTTTTTGCTAATTTTCACAATTTGTACAATAAATTACCTCAATTTTTTCTTGTTCACAGGAAGTGAAAGTTTTGTTTTCTTAAAACACATTTGTCCCAATCCATTTCCTAAACAAAACTGTATACAGAATTAGAGCAGTTTAATATTAAAAGATTATGTTCAGTAAAACTAATGTAAATTATAACACAATACAACCGATATGCAAGAAAAAAAAAATCAAAACTAAAATATGTAAGGGAAAAGCTGCACAGTATGACTGTATTTATGTGCTTTTTCTTATTTTACTGTTTGTGTCTTAGGTGTTAATGCATTTCCCTGGTGTACAGTAAAGTGATAATATGATCACAATGTAGATTACTTATGGGAGTTATGGAATGTAAAGAAGGACTGAAGTGTGACAAAGATTGACAACGACTTCACGTTGCAATCCTATTATTTAAATTTCTTTCAAGTTAGGTACAAAAAGTAGATATAGTAGAACTTACAAGATGGTTTTATTTATTGAAGAACAAATTGTAGTGAAATGGAAACTGAATTACAAACTCTAGACCAACATATCTGATTTGGAAAATGTGTCAGTACAGCTTTAATTACAGTATATCTATTATAGCATAACATTATTTTTCTTTTTTTTTCTTTTTTCTTTTTTTATTCACCACCTGTCTCTTATTAGAAAATAAGCCATAAATGCTCACAACTTGATTTAATCAAAACCATGCTACAGAACAGAGGTTAAAAAAGTCCAGCTGTGGTTGTAGCAAACCTTTTGCTTATTTTTTGCAATTTGATTTTCAGTCCACTACAAAATGATATGTCTATATCTATATAACTATATACTGATAGCTACTTATTTAGTTTACAAAAAAGTTATATTATATTGTTATTGGTGCAACCATTAGTTGCAGGTTCAATCCCAGGAGGGTCAAATCAGCCCTTCATCTGTCTGAGGTAGATAAAATGAGTACCATATTGTACTGTATTTATTTCCTGGTTAAATACTTTGTTATTATTATTTAGCACCAGCTTGTTTTGCAGCGCTTTGCATTAAAAGGGGAATTTAACAAATGAGACAATAACGATGAATGAGGACCCTGCACAAACGAACTTACAGTGTAGAGGAGGTGGAGTATAGAACACAATAGGAATTTTGAAGAACTGACCCAGATAATGCACTTTTTAGACTAAAATAAATAAGCATTGAATATAGCTGGATTTATATATTTTTTCCAAAATCAGCTAAATAGGCTTCAAATGTGCAAGTCCTTGGAAAACAGTGAATAACTTTGCATGACATTTTTTGTGCATGACTGGTCCTGCTCAGGTTAGAATGTTGGCACTGTGGCGTCACTCAGAGACAGCATTCCAAGCATACCTTTAAACAAAAACTGTTATTTTTCATGCATACGCTCACACAAACTCAGAAAACGAGGGCAGCTGCTCCTTGCATCCGCATTGTGCATTCAATCACGGGTAAAATAATATTGCAGCTGCTCACATCTACAGTGAAAGCTGCATGAAAACCAAACATCATTGTCAACATCTATCTTTCTGTTAAGTAGGAAGTTTTATGTCGTTTGGTTTATGCAATGAATTACTTTCTAAAGTGAAGCTGTCACATTACTTGTGTTTCATGTTTTATAGCTGAGGTAGCAATAGGTAGTGCTCCAGTGACTGTAGGAGACTTGCAAATCATCATGGCAATAGCAGTTCTGCAACATTTGGGGGGGGGGGGGGGAGGAGGGGATGGGAGGCTACGTTTTGGATACCCTTATGTCACAGTGTATTCATCACCCAATCATAAATCTACGAAAATGGTTGGGGAAAAATATTAATCAGATGCGCCAATAAAATCAACTTTGTGTTCATTACTGAAATACTAGATGCTCAAATTTGTAATAATTAGTGCCCATATTTATTTATTTATTTATATATTCTATGTAAATCTACACGTTCCATAATTCCTCCTTTGCAGGAATGTCATGTCAGCTAATTCAAGAGGCAGCAATTGCCCAAAGCACATGCCTTGCAAAGACTTCTCATTGAGCTGCATCGGGAAGTCTGTGATTGGACAGCCACAGAAAGTCTGGGCGGGTTCAGAAGGGGAGGGCTTGCAAATGCTCCAGACAAGAGATCTGTTGATTTTAGCTAAATCTCCAATGAGAATACAATACATAATTAAATGCATGCATGTTATCACTGGGGAATACAAAGTACATAGCGATTTGTTTGTTTTTTTGTATATGGGGAGTGGAGTGTCCATTTAAATAAAACAAATAACAAAAAAGTAATTTAAATATTTCAGTTCAACTTAAATGTAACTATGTGTTTATGTAACTATGTGTTTATGTTTAAGATCAAAATTCAACGGAACACTAGTTAGTTAAAAAAATTATTTTGTCTGCATATCAAAATATCACTGTATACTGCATCCATATAAAATATAAACAGAACAGAAAATGACAGCACTTAAATAATTTAAAGAACAGGTCAGACTGACATTCAAACTGTCATCAGCCTGGAAACAGTTCACTGTTAAATGTGAGTTTGTCAAACCTGTGTTCTCTTTCCAGCGGGACCACTTAAATGCACCAGTAAAGCTTTTGTGCATTTTATAGCTTTTGGCCTAACTTATTAGCCGTTATTTTGTTTGACCAATCTTGTGTAATTTTAGGACAAATAGACAAAGTGATTTGCAGCATTTAAACCTGATTGCTCAATGCCACATCCTCTAAAATACTTCTTTATTGCTGGTTCCTCTACATGTGTACAGCTCATGACTGACCAAGCTATATCCTGGAGTGGGCGATGGTCAAGGTTGTTGATGTAATATGTGGGAATTTGCCTGCAAAGAAGGAACTTTGAAAGTGAGTGACGTTTTTTATCATTGTTTTTTTTTTTATTGTTTTCTTTGCATCCCTTTTAATTCATTTCCGATTAAATGCATTAAAGAGAGCAGTTTACATGCAACTGTAAGAGTTGAGATTCAAGCAGTGTTTCCCTCGCCTTCGATATTACAGTACTGATCTTATGAATTGCTCTGTTCCCGTGAGAATTACTATCGAACATGGATTTGCCAATCGTAATACAGCTTGTAATTATGAATGTGTCAAATTGTCATTTTTGACCTTTTATTTTGTCAATTTTAGAGTGTTTTTGTGTAACCATAGTAACAATGTTTAGCCGATGCTTCCCTAACCTTCAGTAGAGCGGTATTGATTTTAAAGTGAACCTATAATCCTGAAAAATACAATATTGTTGGGGAAATAGAGCTTCATTTTCCTTTCTATCACTGTGTCTACTGTCCACTCACATTGCCGATAAAAATGAAAGATAAAATAAATATACTTACCTTAATCCAGCACCAAAACCCCTTTACCTGCTTATACCTTCCACAGCAAGTTTGACTCAGTTGTAGTGAAGGAAGTACTGCTAATGGCTGTCTGAACGGTGTATTTAACCAATAAGTGTATGCATAGCTACTTCTACAAAATGGCAATGTTTCATATTGAAGCGTTAAAATTACACTATCATTGAGATAAAGTGGCCTAGGACTACAGTCCTTTAAGACATTCCCTGTTCCAGGTTTATCATGATCTTTAGTAACAACTGATTGGTGTTTGCATTGATTGACTGCACTACGGAAGCATTGAAAGTCGCAGTTCGATCCTCTCTTGAAAAAGTGTTGAAAGACAACGATAGGCAGAAATATCCAAGAAGATGGTAGAAAAAAAATAAATAAAACAAGACAAATACAACCTAAAGTGCATCTTTACGAACTAAGTGTTATGGTTCGTGTCATTACAATCTGGTCTTTAATGTTCTTATCTCAGGATGAAGTTCCTGTTTATTCCATGTGGGTAGCTCTGAGCTATTGGTAAATGAGTAGGACATTACGTCTTGGAATAATTATTGAACACATTGTAATGATTCTCACGGGTCTTTATGAGGTTATAGGAATATTGCAAGCACGTGATCATATTTGAAGCCTAAAGGGAGGGATGTAGTAGCCAACCGAAAAGGAATAAAAAGTCATAAAATGATCCATCCACTTTCTAATTTGCAGTTGCACTTTGACAATCAAAATTAAGTTGAGAAATATAATTGCTCTACAATACACATGGAAATAAAATCACTTACAAGAAATCACGTGTTAAACAAATACATCACTACCTAATATGAGATCAGTCCAAGTGCTAAAATAACTATTTAGAAGAACAAAATAGATAGTTTAGCACAAACCTGAAATCAGAGGTTCTCCTTTATCGGTTCCTTTCTATAATCATACTGTGTTTGGGGGACTGCAGTCCACACAACCCTTTTCCTTATACTGTTTGACATTTTATAGCATTCACGGGCTGCCATTAGATTATTTTCATGTTTAATTGTCTATTTGATTTCTAACTGTATTCTGACTGGGTGACAATATCGGACTGGCATGTGGTTCAGTTGTATTTTTTTCTTGTCTATTCTTGTAAATGGTTGTTGTTTTTTTAAATTCATGCATTTTTTTTTTTGCAGAACTAAGAAGCACAACAGACAAATTCAAGAATTATATAGATTAAAGTGAGTGTTTCTCAAGGTTCTATTGCAAGTAAAAAACACTTATTTCAAGGCATCAACAAAGCCTTAAAAGAGACAGACTGGAATTTACTGTACTGCATACATAAATTTAACATTAACAAAGATCACATTGTCAGCAAACCTTGGAACTTGAACATAGTGTGTAGATGTTTAGTAACAATCCACTCCAATATTTAAAAAAACAAAACAATTTTTGAAGCCAAACAGTAAAGGAAGATCATGTATAGTAAACGGGTTCTAATACCAAATTCCATTAATCTTTTCAAATCTGGGTCAGTGTATCATGGGACTATGGATTCCTCCTGTTCAAATGATGCTAATGAGGACCAGCTGTGACGGATACAAAGGATTCCACCCAAAACCAAGCACAGCACAAGCTGACTTTGTTTGAACATGGGTTTTGACCTAAATTGTTGTTTTATTAAATACAACTGTTGTATATTGTTCCCAGTGCTATTTCTGCCTTAGGGATGCTTTATCTCAATTAAATAGAAATATTTTATGAGTTAAATGTTTCATTACGAGAGCACAAAAGGCAACAGAAGGTTTAGTATCCTTTTTTATATTAGGATGACTGTGCCGCTATAACATTAAATTATAGTTTAAACAGCACGCAACCGGAACCGCATCAGATAACCCAATGTGTGGCATTATAGCAGTGATTATTACTGCAATAGCTGGGCTGTGTAAAATGTACATATTTTTTTGCTTTGTTTAAATGTTCAAATTCACTTGTTCGTGGGCAGTTTTTTTTTTCCCTGTCGCGCTCTTTCATTTCTTTTGGATGTATTCCGGTTTGAGCATTTTATTTTTTTAGAACAGATAAAGATTTTCTTTCTTTGATAATGAGCCTGAGGCAAAAACATTTAATGTTTTGTGAGCGATTAATAATGAGTGTTCTATGCCAGGCTAAATTTGTAATTTTACTCCCAAAGCTCTTTATGTCAATTTAGGTACATTACAAATATGAAGGAGCTTCTTCATAGAAATGATGATGTAAGTAAGATTTTACATTAAGACCAGTTAAACATTGATATTCGAATCATATATGAATTATGGTATCTTAACCCCGTAAGGACATATGGCGGAAATATCCCGTCATGATTCTCTTTTTTTTTCCTGAAGTTGTGTCCTTAAGGGGTTAAACATCTGCATTCAGAAACATATTTAAATAGATTTGTGTGTGTCGAGAAATTTCAGTTCTGCAGAATAATTTTCTCAGGAAATGTTAAATTGTCTGAAACACTCGAATTTTGGCCAAATGCCAGTTTGAGTCGGCTAAATATTGACTCAAGAACCGAATGAGAAGAAACAAAAAAAAAAAGTTAAAATAGACCAATCAGTGTACTGCAAAAATATAAACGTGATATATATAGTATGTATATCATTTGCAGTATACTGATCACGTTACAAAAAGTAATTAATAGAGGGAAAAGCAGGAGCTGCAGTAAATATAATCTATTGTATATTTATATTTCTCTATACTAAATAATTACTACATATATAATTATAGATTTTTTTATTTTACTTCTCCAGCTTTTTTTCCATCTATTTATATCTATTATGCTTTCCAGCAAAGATATGTACAAAAGTAAAGACAGGAGCACTCTTTGGGAATGTCCCATTGTTGTATTCAAATGACATCAATGTTTGGACCCTTCTGGGTCTTTATCAATCCATAATTTAAGTATATTTTGGCTCAAAATTTGGGAAGTCGACTCAACATTCAATTGTCCCAAATTCAGTCTAGTATTTAAGGCCAGGACTTCTTCATACATTTCCAGTTGAATTTCTCAATGCACTCATATTTAGGGGTCAAGTTAATAATATTACAGGGACATGCACAATTATCCAACTTTGAAATAATGTCTACATAGTAGTTATAGTTAGAAAGAGATTGTAATTACATGTATTCACTAAACTGGGACTATTCCGCTCGACTATATTTTCAATTTGACTATTTTGGGCTGAAATTTTCCATAGGACCCAATCTAATACTAAACCCTGTTGTGTCACATGTTCAAACATATGAGCATCAGACACATTTACATCCAAGGCAGCTGCATGCATTCATATTTGCCTCCAAGGAGTTGGAATGAAATATGAAATGTGGGACAGTTTACAGACAGATCTGGCTCATAGTGTCAGATGAATGATATTCGGAGCATGGAATGATCTGGTCAGGCTGATTTATAGCCTTTCCCACCTGCCTCTCGGCATTATATAAACAAATGGTGCTTTAAAAAACAACATGCAGCAGGACCATGTAAAATTAATTGTGTCTGAAGGTGTGGGTGAAACGTATCAATTAATTCAGTAAAAAGAGAGCAACCTCAATGATATGATCTTCTTAAACTGATGTCTGGGTTATAGGTGTGCCTTCAGGGTCAGATGTTACCCTCTTCAATCCCAAGATCATTCTTGGGGTTCATTGCCGACTGCCAGCATCGGGCTGGTTACCCCTTTCTACAACCTGAAGGTGAGATGTAGTTAATTTTCTTTAAAACTTCAGGTACCAGAATCTGTTACACCAGTAACACAGCATTTGTTTTCCTGATACATAACTAAATCACTTTTTGTACAACGTTTCACATCATTCATTGGCTGAGAATGTCAAAACTAATATATAGAATGTTTACTTTAACAAACCTGAAAGTACCAGAAGTAATCCAAAGCACCCAAAAGCCCAAGTACCATTCAAAAACAGTTTGACTACTTCACATAAAAAATGGAATTAGGGTGCAAGCTTAAAAAATGCATTTCTTAAAGGGATACTGCAGGCACCCAGACCGCTTCAGCCCATTGAAGTGGTCTAGGTGCCAACTCTGATCACCCTTAACCATACAAGTGTAATTATCGCAGTTTTTATAAACTGCAATAATTACCTTGCAGGGTTAAGTCCTCTTCTAGTGGCTGTCTACGAGACAGCCACTAGAGGGACTTCAGGGTTCTTAGACAACTTCCATTATGCATGAGGACCTCCTGCGTCACCAGAATCCCCATAGGAAAGCATTGAACAATGCTTTCCTATGGAGAGGTCTAATGCGCGTGTGGCCATTGCCGCTAATGGGCATTAGGTCTCCCCCGCCACGTATGCACATTAGGTCTCTCCCGCCATGCATGAACATTAGGTCTCCCCCACAGGTAGACGCCAGCGGGGGAGGATTGTGGGAGGAGCCTGACCCAGCGATGATTCAGGTAAGTGACTGAAGGGGTTTAAACCCCTATAGCGACGTGGGATGTGGGGCGGGAGGGAGGGGGGCAGTCCAGGATTCTACAGTGCCAGGAAAATCCCTTTAATAGTAGTTCTGCTGTAAAGATCCAAACATTTGCCAAATATAAACTAAAGGAACAGCACACACAAAAATCTGTTTTAAATAGTCGAAGGATATTTAAGGAGACAATCCAGAGACATAACAAAAAAATAAAAATCACAATTTAGTATATATACCCCAAATAAAAACATGCATGCATGCAAAACATGCATTTCTCCTGACTGAAGTCGTTGCAAGCCCTTCCCGTTCTACCCGACCCAGACTTTCTGTGTCTGTCCAATCACAGACTTCCCAATGCAGCTCAATGAGAAGGCTTTGCAAGGCAGGTGCTCTGGGCAGGTGCTACTGCTTCAAACAATATTGGTGGCTCCTATACTAACCTTAACATGGGACAATAATATGTGCATTGCAAAACGTGTTGCTTAAACTATTTCAAAAGGCTCTTCTCAAATGGATGCATTCTTGTGGCACAATATATGGTAGTGGTTATGGTACTTATAGTCTCCCTTTAAGTTACCTGGCTGTTACAGGATATAATCAGATACAAAGTAGTTTGGACAACAAAACTAAATAACTACATATTTCTCTCATATGTTTGTGAGAAAAGAAGAAAAATTAAATAAAGCCATTTTCAACCATTCAAAGTGACCTTCACTGAGAAATGCAATTTTATTTCCACTTCACAATTGTTTTGAAGTAGAAGAACCTCATAAATTCTGACACTGCATATCCTTGAAGTTTGATATTTTTAAACACACATAGAAATTGATACTGGATTTAAGAATGTCTGAGACAAAAACACCAAAACACATAGGGATCATGACCGAAGTAACTATGCTTCATTATGCATTCACTATTTTTCCATTTATATCGTTTTATACTCATGCAATGAGAGAGACAACAAGTGGCTAACTGAACCTCTTAAAGGGATGCTTCGCTGCCCAAATCCCCTAAAAAATTTAAATAATTGTTTAGTAGATATTAAAACATGCATGCAATTGATAATGCATTTTTTCATTGAGCTGGATCTAAAAGCAGCTTGCAAAAGCTGCATATTTATAGCCCCCCTTCTTCCACAGACTTCTGTGGCTGTCCAATCACAGATTTCTCAAAGCAGCTCAAAGGGAAGTCTTTGCAAATCAGGTGTTCAGAGCAATTTCCTGCCTCTTGAGTTTGGCTCCACTGAGCTAACCAAACCAGGAAGTAACAGGACCGATTGTCTTATTGACAGATGTGGGGCAGGGCGGTTAGAGATGTTAATTTAAAAAAAAAAAAGAGGATGTGCTTTTTACACATAAAGCACTTCAGCAAGCAATTGCTTTAAGTGTTTGGAGTGCCCCTTAAAAATCCCATGAAAAAGGTTCTAATTGGGCATTAAGAAGTACTTTATAACTTGCCCTCTTGTGTTTTGTTTTTTGATTAAACTGAAACTATCTTCTCACTTAGAGTGTGCCATCAGAAGTGATAATTTCATATCCGTGTGCCGCCCACTGTTCCTAAAACATACAATGCGTTATGGCAAAGCTCTGTGAGTCTTTAAGTGCTTTTCTCATGCCTCTCTCATGGTAATCAAACTCAGGTATTCTAGTGTTTAGCTCGGAGCAGTTAGAGAAAGATATGAGAATTTTCTGCAGCAAATGGAGACATATTAGCCTTAAGCACAAATAACCAGTGTATGTAAACAGCACTCAAAATCACTGCGTTTAATGAAAAATTGCAAGGTTTTGTAAATTAGTTTCATACAGTTGAAAAGGGTTACCTATAATCACATGCTCTTAACTAAAAAAAAAAAAAAAATCATTTTCAATTTCATCCACTAAAATATTTTGGGTTCATCGTTACCTAAGAAATCCTTTTAAAGTTCTGACAACGTGTTGGACTCTCTCTGTCAATATAAAAACATTACATATCATTTGTGTTTGAACATCTCTTCTCCTAATCTCTGTCAACATCAATCCTCTCATTTTTATACAAACTACAGGGTGGGCGGGGGGGGGGGGGGGGGGGAGCGGAATGCTTACATTTATGTTCACGAACAAGCAAAGGCAAAAAAAAATTTCCGCCTCATATACATCTTCAATTAACAACCACAACTAGAAATCTGGATACAAATGACTGACTCTTTGTTATCCGCATTGGACCTTCATAGCAAAAGCATAATCACCCTAATTGCTTTATATGAGGTTAGGAGCATCTGTCTATATTTAATGGGACTGTTTTCCGATCCAGCCATTTTGCAAGATTTAAAACGAGAAAACGAGAGAGCATACATAGAGCCCTCTGAAGGCAAACTAGTCAAATACAGAATAAGTTATTCATTATTATTCAATATTCCTCCAGCAAAGCTAAGGATGGTTATGTCAAAACGTTCTGGCTTTGAACCTCTTCCTGAGTTGTCCAAGGATTCCATGTATAAAGTGGAATAAATGAGGCCAATGTTCTCATTTGCATATGCCCACCCAGAATCCCTTGCAGCAGTAGCAACACAGAAATCGCACATTTGCAATGTTGCTACTACTGCAAGGGATTCTGGGTGGGCATATGCAAATGAGAACATTGGCCTCATTTATTCCACTTTATACATGGATTCCTTGGACAACTCCGGAAGAGGTTGAAAGCCAGAATGTTGTTAATGCAACTTATCAGCATGAGGTTGGTTACTGGCTTGAGGCTCGGCATTACTTGTGGAGCACAAAACCATAGAGTTATGCTGAAGAAATACGTTGCCTACTTTTCTCACTGCCGCCTTCTAACAGACATCTTTATGCGCCTCCCATCAGATTGTCAATTGTCTGACCCAGTGCTCAAACATAACCGTCTTTATCTTTGCTAGAGGAATATTGAATAATAATGAATAACTTATTCAGTGTTTGACTAGTTTGCCTTCAGAGGACTCTAAGTATGGAATTCCTTCTTAAGTCGCATGCCCTCTCGTTTTCAATGTAGATATCCCTTCTCGAGTAGTTTACTTGACTAGCATGGTGAATGCATATTTTTTTCTCGACGCTAGACTTTCATTGTGATGATTGCTCGAGAGATGAGGGGCATAAAAAATATTTAATATAATATATTAATAGCAGTATTGCCTTGTTACAAGTGTGAATCACATCAAGGTCAAGTTAGCAATTCATCCTTCCAAAGGTTGATAAAAAAAAAGTACAATTTATTGTTAAATGATTAAGCTTAGTTTGAAACCAGTGAAGACCTATATACCAATCTGTAACCGCAGCCAGTTCCCCTATTTACCACTACAACGTCTTAAAGCATAGAACTTAGCAGGACTAACCATACAGATATCTTTAGCCATATTATATAGTCAGTAAGAGCTCATCTATTTAAAATATATAAATAATTGAGAATATAATATAAAATAGGGATTGTCTTGGAAGCAATAAAGTTTTGTCTTTTTAGATATTTTATTAAATAAAAATATAATTATAGGCATATGAAATCCATTACAATAATTTATAGCAGAGTTTATAAGATAAAACTATGTGCTTGCAATATCATTAAAATATAATAACATACCCTCCTGAACATGTCAACCTCTCTCAGTCATTATAAAGGAGCAGCGCCCCATCTCCAAAATCTCTCCTATGTGTCCCAGCATTAACAAGTACATATATTTATACCTTAGATGTTCATTTTAGGACCTACCTTAACTTGGCAAAGATACAAGGCCATAACTTGGATAGTTGTCATGACCTAAACATCTTATCAATGTTTATGCTAAAACATAAGCGTACATGACATGAGAAATTCCTTGACTTGGGGAATTCCACTAACCTGTGACAAGATGGCGTCCTAAAGTCTGAACACCATATTCACTGAATATGGCTAAGAGGTCATTTATTAAAGAAACATTGTATGAAAAACAATATGTTCCATTTCTTACACCTTGTCAGTTTGCAATATCTCTTAAAGACAAAGTACACAGTTTAAGAAATACAACTTTTCATTCTAAAACTTGTAATATTTGCATTTGCCCATAACAAATCTGAAATCCTGCAAGAAACGATATTTGGCTAGGCAATATTGACAGAAACATTGTTGCACACTTGTTGATTGTTTTTCACTCTGTGTTCACTATATTTGTGATCTTTAGAAGTTAAGTGCTTACCGCAACCCCTTAGACTTATATGAACATCTGATGCCGGTATCCTAGGAGTGTGTGGTCTTCTTGGTTGCATCCTGATGACCCCATTCCCACTTACCTACCCATAATCCATATTCACTTAATTTTGTGATCACGATTCTGATATTAGAGAGGGTTCAAAGCAATAAGGTTGTTAGGCCTGAATAAAATTGATATGCAAGTGTTGAACTATTTAACTCCATTTGACCATTTGACATGTCCTTTTGACATGTCTTAAGTTGTAACTTACAGTTTAACCACAAGCATATGTTTCCTGCTTTAAACTGCCAACTTCTCTATTTCACTATGTCTAAAAAATATTGCAGTTATTTTTTGTAGTATGTGTACTAATTGCTATTGGTTGATATTAATCTTAATGGTATACACAATGTACTTCATTAAACCCTTTGAATACTTTGATGCCACATCTGAATGGTGTGATTCTTTGAGTTTTTCCAGCCGGCTGTAGAGACATAACGGAAAGCAGAAACATCTTCTTTGTTGGTGCATAAGTCCATGGCAGCAGAAGGGCTTTTAGACAATGTGGTGAACTCTCAGTCCTAACAAAATCCTAGTTAAATAATTTGATAATTGCATTGTCCTTTCTGACTACTTGTGTCATTCCTACTATTCATTCCATGATTCCTCATTCCTAGTCATGATTTAAAATGATCAGGAAAACATTTGGGGGAATGGGACGGGATGGATAATGATGCTATTAGTTTCAGTATCTGTTTTATTATATCTGAAAATTTGAATTAAAAAAAAAATTAGATTTACAATAAATGCTAACAATCATAATATGAAAAAAAAAAAAACATTAAACTGAGACCTGCAGAAGCCTTGCCGCTTTGCAATCAAACACCCAGACCCAGCAGTGTCTTCTTATATAGACAATATTCATCAATGCTTGTTTATGATTGATTTATTGTGATACCAGTCTGCAACCAGGGAAATCAAAACTCTAATGTAATATTGTTACTTTCCATCTGTTTAAATTGGGGAATCGGAAAAGGAGGAGACGGTTCGAAGCATATATATAAAAAAATTTTGTCTAAATCATTTGTTGGGTTCTATTTACATCTCAGATGCTTAAAGAATATTACAATGTAATGCATTATGGGCCCTAAGCTGCACCCCTTAGTACAGATCAAGACATGTGATCCCTGTAGTGAAATCCACTCTTTAAAATAAGGTGTCTCATAAAAGTGTATATGTTTCATGATTTCCACAATGCAGTGGTCAATATTTTATTTTTATTAATGACAAAAGTTAATATTTAATAAATGTTACCTTTTTTTTTGCTTGCTTTTTAAAAACTCAATTATATGTCCAGACATCTGGTTCGTAATTCCTTGTATAGTTCTTTAATGTGTGTAAGAGTCATGCATATTTATAATTATAGTTTACATTCATAAGGACATTGGCACGCGAGGACACTAAAACCTGCTTTTTATTGTTGTGGAGCTTTGCAACACAATCATCCTCACTACACATTACTAGAGGCTTTATTACCGTGGAACTCTAATATAAACATACACAGTGCACATTATTGTAAGTTGTATTGCTGTGTGAGGATGTGATACACACGGTTAAACTTGTGCATTTGGTTTCAGACGAATTGTGATTCGCCGAGGTTTGGGTGATCTGCGATATGGACTTATCACAAAACAATGGAAATTGGCTATGGACGAGCTGTTTTGCTTGTTTTGTGATTTGTCCCTTGGTGGTGTGAGGGTGCTTGCCAGCCAGTGCACTAAAATGTTAAGAATTAATACCTCACTTATACCCCCACTTCCCATGGTAGTGAGTAGCTGCTCAGTTGCTAGTTTTTAGTTAGAGTGAGCAACTGGTGGCTACTTACTGTTCAGTAGATATGCCCTGACCCATGGCATTGTGGGAGGGGGGATAAGGGTAGCATTAAACTAATATAGGGGGTCATATTTACTCACATTTCTTTTTTTTTTCACCTTTTAACATTGTCAGTTCATCCAAAGCATTTCCACTTCTTTATTCTGAATGGAAACACCGCATGGACAAAATTCGGTTCATACAAACCAAAAAAACGTTTTTGTTTTTTTCGTACTGTGCATTACTGCGCATTATATCACTGTAGTTCTTTCTGATACACTATTACATGCAGCATGTTACTGTTAGAGTTCTTGCTTCAGAACTCAGTTATTCACTTGTACATACACACCTTATTGTGAGTTTCCTTGCTGTTGATCTTTGTAATAAACTCATATATGCTACAAATCACTGTGAGGTTTATTTTTGTGGAGCTCTGTGATATATATGCACACTGATCATTTTTCGGAGCTGCAAATTAAAATAGTGACTCGGGGGAAAAAAAATGTTTGATTGAGATGTGACATCCCGATGTCGCACAGGGTCAACAAGTTGTTAGAAATGTCCATATTATAAAATCCTATGTATTCTGATTTGTAAAAAAAAAACGAAAAAAGTCTATATATATATATATATATATATATAGATATATATATATATATATATATATATATATATATATATATATAATTAATAAAAGAAAAAGACAAATTATCAGATGAAATCAATTGTTTTTATTGTTTCTGAGCAATCTTTAACTTAGGTGATTGGCATTTGCAGTTGACAGTGGCACACACTGCCAGATGCCAGCTTTAATGTGTTATTCCAAGCACCATAACCACTGCACCCCAATGATATGAGTACACTGACCCTCTTCCCCAGTAACAGGACAAACCATTTAGCTCCAGTTTGCCCTCTTATCTGGGTCTTGCATGGTGCCAGGTCAATTCTAATGCAGGATTACTGACATACGGTGTCTGCAGAGTTGCCGAAGCCAGATGGCGATACTGCCACTTATTCATTGGCTGAGGGCATAAGCTGATCGCTCTCAGCCAATGAATGACATTCTGTGCATAGAAATATAGAATTGACATTAGTCAGCCTGGAACACTGGGGTTACACCTCTACCAGCGAAATGGTTAAACTCAGTACATGCAGCTTTTCATAGCAAAATAATGCACATACAGACTCCAGGGACCATGACCACTTCAAGACACTAAAAGCTTGTAGTAACCTTTTAATCTGTCACCAGAATTTCATTATCCGCACGCTTTCGCTTTGTCATTTTATGGGTTCCAAGCTATTTAAGCCTGAATGATCATTTAGAATTGTGTGCCAAATCACATTCAAGATGAAGCATCCCTTTTTACCATGATCATTTGGAACAGAGGGGGATCGATACCTTAATGATCCATAGAAATTGCTGGTTCCTAAAGCAACAATTTTTTAATTTTATATTTGAATTTTTGTTCTATAAATTCATTGGTTTTCATCACATGAACATAATATTTTCTTGAGAAATTAAGTAAATGTACTTTAATTAATTTAAATCATAGCTAATAATGATACGATAATGATAACCCACAGGGATGTGAAGCTGTTCGTTTGCCAAATTATAAAGGACCGAACTTGGAATGACTGGCTGGCAAGCTGGACACATATACCTGTTGCAACCTATGCAGAATCTCCAGAGAGATTGATCTGAGATATCCTATATGTTTTATAGGTCTTTCACTTAATGGTTTACATGATTTATCCAGCATTATAAGACTGTAGAAAACCCCAAATACTGCTGCAAACATCAAGAAAAACAATGGCTTAAAACTCTGTGTATTTTCTTCAAATCATGTCTATCCAAATGTTTTTTTTCTTTAAAAAAAAAAAAAAAAAATACAACACAAAATAATAAGCAGCAAAGTGAGAAGCAAAATGTAGCTTAAAAAAGACAAGTTAGAAAAATAATTAAAAACAAAACAAAACAAAAAAAACTAAATTATGCGAGCTGGTTGTCAACTGACTACAATAAACTGATTTGTTAATAAAGTGAATTCTCATATATTCTTTTTAGGTTTGCGAAGGGAACGATGCGTAGTGATGTTTTAACAGCACAAATTAACAAATTCAATAATTACATGGATTGTTCGTGGTGTTCTATTTACAGAAGATAAATTATCTCTTTGTACAAAAAGCAATGTGTAAGAAATTAATGATGCTTATGAAATAATCAACTCATTTCCTTATTTTTAAATTAAAGGAACATGCTAAGTGATAATAACTACAATGAAATAAGGGCTAATTTAAGTTTCTACACTGCTGAAAGAACACATTGTATCCTGCCGTGTTACGTTTCTCTGTCAGAAGGTTTGTTCTCCAGGGGGGGGGAAAAAAATAATGTAATTTTTTTCCAATTGTAAGAATGCCTCTTGTGTAAAATCCATGCCTATGCCTGGGATAGAATTTCATTTTTAACAAAACAAACAGGGTTTTTTTGTTTGGTATGAAATACTACTGCCGGAGAGAGACAGAGCTCTGCTTTTTATGGGATGTCAAGGATTTTTATTATACAAAAATTGAGGAATAAAGAACTGAATAAGGATCTGCCCTGTGCTTTCTAATAATGAAAGAAGTGATAGAATGCGTATTTCAGCTCTGCTCCAATGTATTACATGAATATTTCAAACATAGATTTGGGGCCAAGGTGTGAGCAACTCAAGTACTTTGTTTTATGAAGAGTCTCAGAGACAGTTAGATAGCTCTCACTTTAATACTATCTTGTCACTTCAGTAACTTTTTGTTTGTCATCACAGTAAAACTATATTCACTAAGTAGTGTAACTTTGCTGCAATATCAACAAGTAAAGGGTTCCACCCTGGGTGTGTGTTCACTCTACATAAAACCAGAGAAGATGGGATAATGGAATCGGACAGCACCTCCTAAAGGTCAGTTAGTCTTGCAACACCATACATTACCATATGGATGAACACTCCCCAATAATACGTAGAGCCATTTGATTGACATTTAATTATAACTTGCTGAATGACATGCAGCATACGATGCCAATCATATGATATCCAATTATCGAATCTGTTTCTATTGTTTGGGTTTCAATCGCTTTCTATCACTGGCAATCTGGTTAACTCTCCTGATAAGCGTATGACCTGAGCGAAACATGCATCAGAAATGCCTCTTTTCCACTTTAGACTTTTGTTCTCTATCTTTCTGGTAGTAGGAACTGGATGGCAAATAAATAGGTGTCAGTTTAGCTTGGTGCTATTTATTATTAAGTGATGTATATTATTATTATTATTATCGCCATTTATATAACGCCATCAGATTCCGTAGCGCTTTACAATATTATGAGAAGGGGGATTTAACTATAAATAGGACAACTACAAAAAAACTTACAGGAACGATAGGTTGAAGAGGGCACTGCTCAAAAGAACTTACAGTCTATAGGAGGTGGGGTATGAAACACATTATGACAGGAAATAGCAGTCAAATAAGGTGGAAGTGAGGCAGAGCTGGAGGAAAGAGTAGAGTGCTGCCCTTTAGGAGAGAGCAAGAGACAGGTGTGAGGTAGAGGTTAGTCTGGGAGGCCATAAGCTTTCCTAAAGAGATGGGTTTTAAGGCACTTATTAAATGATTGAAGACTATGGGAGAGTTTGATGGCGGTAGGCAGGCTATTCCATAGGAAGGGAGCTGCCCGCGAGAAGACCTGCAAGAGTGAGTTGGCCATACGGGTGCGTGCAGCGGACAGGAGAAAGTCAGGGGCAGAGTGGAGGGACCAAGAAGGGGCATACCTATGGATCTGTGAGCAGATTTAAGAGGGGCTGGAATTGTTCAGTGTTTTATAGGTATGGGTTAGCACTTTGAATTGACTCCTAAAGGATACAGGAAGCCAATGTAAGGACTATGTATATGTATGTATGACTATATATGTATAGCAAGCAGCTGGTTGCCTCAAGTTTTTTACATGCTACTTTACTGTTACTAGGTTGCTGATAGCCCTCTAGTGGTGGTTGCTGATAGCACCAATATTATTATTTTGGAATCTTGGTACATCATGATGAAATAATTGTATATGTACTGTAGGGTTTTTTGTGAATGTTTCTTGGAATTCAAGGGAGCTACTCTGACATTAGTATCCAGTGATGTAAATATCAATTTGTAGTAATAATAGGACCATCTACTATTTGTCTAGTAACACTTCTTTGAACTACAAATGATTTATGAGTATTTTAATTATGTCTAAAAAAGTTACATTTTATGGGGGGATTTCTTGGTTTGTTTTTTTAAAAAACTTGTCAATTTTTATTTTTCAGCAGGAAGAGCAAACAAGTATGAGTATTTCATCTGTTGTCTATTCAAAAGATACAACATCAACTGGAAAATGAGAAATAAGAAATATTAGGAATGAAGAAGTGTGGGCAACACAAATGAAGAATAGAGTACATTGATTGAGTAATTATAATATGAGAGGTAGATGTTGGTATTCAAGCATTCCAGACCATATGTTATCTTTCCTAGCCCCCCAGGAACCCTCTTTCTATTGGTTCAGATGTTTGAGGAATTCCCTAGGCTTCTACCCCTAGACGCTCTCTGTTCTATTACAAAAGGTACCCCCACATGTTTTTTTAATAGCATGTCAGAAGGCTCTGGTTGAGCTGAGTTAAGTCAACGCACATTGTGTGAATAAATCAACATACATTAAAGGTCCAAGTGTATCTAGATCTACTGGTCTTGCTATCTGCTAAACTATTGCCCAGTAAGGCCAGAATTTCAGGACATAGGATTTTCGAGGTGAATGCAATATCTAAATTTGATGCTTATCCAATTCCTTGAGTTGACAAAATGTTGAACAGGCTGTGTAAAGCTAAGTACATTACGACATTGGTTTTGACTAAAGGCTATTGGCAAATACCTTTAACTTTTGCATCAAAATAGGAAACAGCCTTTTTTAGTCCCGTTGGTCTGTTCTAATTTCATGTGTTGCCATTTGGTCTCCATGGTACTCCTGCAATGTTCCAGAGGCTCATGGATTATATTCTTCTACGTCATGAACACTATGCATCTGCCTATCCAGATGACGCGGTCATTTATAGCACTCACTGGGATGATCACCTTATTCAGGTAGCAGCTGTTTTAAGATCATTAAGGTTGGGAGGTCTTAAAGTGAATCCAGCTGTACACTAGGTGTACACTAGGAAGAACATAAAACTGGCATTTAGGTTATGTGTTGGGCAATAGCCTTAATAACATTTTACAAGACAAGGCTGACGCACTGGCTAACTTACCAACTTCTACCAATAAGAAACAGGACAAGGCATTCTTTGGCTTGGCCCGCAACTACAGGAGATTTGTGCATTTTTCTTACTTGATTGCCACTTTAACAGATTTGACCAAATACTGTGATCTTTTTGGAAACAAATACATGCAATGTCTGTATTCCCCTAACATAGACCGGTTCTCTAACATGGGGAATCCCTCAAAGTCGTAAAGCAGGTAGATCGCAAGGTGAGGACCACCTGTATAATATATCTACAGTTCCTGTAATACGCTTGATAAGTATAATTTTAGTAACATTATTCAGCAAAGATTCTTTACCAAGTTTTTTTTTTTTTTTACTTTTTTAACTTTAGCTTTAATCAAAGACTCTCAAACCATCCCAGGGGATGATACTTGTTTTCTTTCACAACGCAATTAGTTAGTAACTCATGTGCATTACATAACATGTCAATTAATTAACTTATAACTCAATTTGTATAACTAAACATATTAATTAATTAACTTATGACTCAATTTGCATTACTTGACATATTAATTAGCTAATAACTCAATTTGCATTATACAACACATCGGTTAATTATTCAAGGTTATTTAAAATAAAAAATCAATTAATTAATTATTCAATTTTTACTTGCTAAATATATTAACTTTATACATATTCATTAATATACTAATCAATTAATTCAAATATTTATAGCTTTAAGATTTATCCCTGAGTGTTCTGAAATAATAAGCAGTTAATTGCATCAAACCCTCATAGCACTCAGTAGTTTGAAATAACCATTGGAGCTACCCGGGGTAGAGTGTATAGATAATATTTTTCCTTTCTCTGATTTAGAATGTGAATTGGGTAACGACCAAGAGACACCCTTGGTGTGTCTGGGTAATGAGGTAGAACCTCCCCATACTGAAGACCCTATAGAAGAAGTGGAGTTTCAGGATCTCAGAGTCCCCCCTGGTAACTTCCGAGCAGCCCAATGGGAAGATATGTCCTTGACAGCTGCAAGAGAGAATGTGCAAATAGTGGAGGGTACAAGGGTGGACCCTGACAAGCCCTTAAGCTTTCCTTATTTCATGGTGAAAAATAATCTGCTGTATCGAGTAGAGAAGAAGGGGAAGAGGAGGCAGAACAGTTGTTAGTTCCCCAATCTCACCGAAACACTGTTTTAAAGCTAGCCCATAGCCATGTGTTAGGTGGGCACCTTGGTTTTGAAAAAACGAGGGAACGAATTCTGACCCGATTCTATTGGCCAGGGGTATTTTCGGCAATAGAGAGGTTTTGTAAATCCTGCCCAGAATGCCAACTGAAAGCTCCGCATAAGGGCTTTTGTAGTCCGTTGGTACCCCTTGCCATCATAGAGGTTCCATTCGAAAGAATAGCAATGGACCTGATAGGGCCGTTGCCTAGGTCCGCTAGAGGACATCAGTACATTTTAGTTGTTGTTGATTATGCAACACGGTATCCAGAGGCAGTACCTCTATGGAATGCCACCTCTAAAAATGTTGCAAGGGAGTTACTGATGATGTTTAGCAGGATGGGTATACCAAAGGAAATTCTCACAGATCAGGGAACCCCTTTCATGTCAAAAATCATGCGTGATTTGTGCAAATTGCTCAGAATCAAGCAGCTGAAAACCTCAGTATACCATCCGCAAACTGATGGATTAGTGGAGAGGTTTAATACAACTCTAAAGGCTATGCTGCGGAAGGTGATAGACAAGGATGTAAAAAACTGGGATTATCTCATACCCTACCTGATGTTTTCTATTAGAGAAGTCCCACAAGCTTCCACAGGGTTTTCACCTTTCGAGTTAATGTATGGTAGGCATCCAAGAGGCATACTGGATGTTGCCAAGGAAACATGGGAACCAGAGCATACCCCCCATCATAGTCTTATAGAGCATGTAGCGCAAATGCAAGAGCGAATCGAAGCAGTAATTGATGTATGTGATGGGTGTGATTGAAGTATCACAAAGTATCACAAAGTGAGTGGAACAACCCAATTGTGTTAGTGCCCAAACAAAATGGGGAAATCCGTTTCTGTAATGATTTCCGTAAGCTAAATGATATCTCTAAGTTTGATGCCTACCCGAAGCCCTGTATTGATAAGCTAATAGAGCGATTAGGTAAGGCCAGATATCTGAGCACCTTGGACCTCACCAAGGGATACTGGCAGGTACCCCTGACAGAGAAAGCAAAAGAGAAAACCGCGTTTTCTACCCCTGATGGGTTGTTCCAATATAAAGTACTGCCATTTGGGTTGCATGGTGCCCCAGCCACGCTTCAGCGTATGATGGATAAGATACTTCACCCCCACAGACAGTATGTAGCCGCCTACCTGGATGATGTGGTGATTCACAGTGCGGACTGGGAAACCCACTTGATGAAGGTTCAGGCAGTTGTGTATAGTATAAGGGCTGCTGGTTTGACAGCTAACCCTGCTAAGTGTTCTTTAGGGCTAGAAGAAGCAAAATATCTGGGGTACACTATCGGGCGGGGGCTCCTTAAACCACAAGAGAGCAAAGTAGCAGCCATCACCAGTTGGCCACGTCCTGTAACTAAAAAGCAAGTCGGGGCTTTTTTAGGCTTAACCGGCTACTATCGCAGGTTGTTCCCTGGGTACGCTACCATTGCCAACCCATTGACTGAACTTACTAAGGCAAAAGGCCCGATTATGGTTAAGTGGACCCCGGAAGCGGAGCATGCCTTTCAAGTCTTGAAGGGAGCCTTGTGTGCTGACCCTGTTTTGGTGGCTCCGGATTTCACTAAACCATTTGTGGTACAGACCGATGCGTCTGATGTGAGCCTAGGCGCGGTTCTGTCCCAGGTACATGAAGGAGAGGAACATCCTGTCATGTATCTGAGTCTGAAAATGAATCCCCATGAACAGAGGTACTCCGTAGTGGAAAAGGAATGCCTGGCAATAAAATGGGCTTTAGAATCCCTAAGATATTACTTACTGAGGAGATGTTTTACACTGATCACTTTAATGTGGATGAGGCAAAACAAAGAAAAGAATGCCAGGGTGACTGGATGGTTCCTAAGTCTTCCGCCTTACCAGTTTACTGTTACTCTCAGGGCCGGAACTGCCCAAGGTAATGCAGATGGCCTACCCGAGTTCACTGTTTATGGTCCCAGGTCGCTCGCCCCGATGGGTCTGAGCTGGGGAGGGGGATATGTGATAAGGTGAATGGGGTGGTCTGTGAGGGAGTCTATATTTCGACAGAATTGTTCAGAGAGGCATATGATTTTTAACCCCAGGGGGAGTGTATGTTTCTGTGTATATAACCAGAATGAATATTTAGTTATGGGCCCCTAGGGTGGAGCATTTGGAGAGCAGGGTGGGCCAGTGCTCCACTCTGCAGTTTAGCGGTTTTCTTGGAAGACATAGATCCAGGCCAGGGTTTTTGGACTGTCTCCAACCTACTGCTCAGCTGCAGGTAATCAGTTGCAGCAGTGGGAATAAACCCCTCCCTGCTAGGCAGGTAAGGGGAGAATGTTTGTTTCTCTCTGGAAGGCTGGAAGCACCAGACTAAATACTAGAGTGCTGAGAGCGGACAAAGACCGTGCTACCTGCAGACAAGGATCACAATATATATATATATATATATATATATATATATATATAGGAAACATGGGGGGATGGTTGCACTCACCTAAACATGCTTAAATGGGGTGCTGCTGGGGGCCATATTATACAATAAATAGCCAACTCTAGCCAACTCCTTGGTTCTGCACCCCTCCCTGTTACAGGTGCCTCATCTCAGGTCCCTATTTAGCCTTGTACTGCAGAGAGCCTCAGATGGAATATTTTCCCAAGTAAGTGGTTAATCTCATAAGAGCAGACATTAGACTGTGAGAGTAGGACCTGCCAAAGATGGGGTACATTGACGTTGTGGCAGGCTTATGCACTGTATGATCATATAATGTAACTAAATCCCCATTTTTTTTTGCCTAGATTAGGTGTTTTTAAAAAAACTTTTACAAACTAATAAAATCTGTCAACATTGAAGTTGCTGTTTAGTAGATAGGAGAGTGCGCTGGATCTTGTGTATTTATTGTATATATATATATATATATATATATATATATATATATATAAGTATCCAGAATGAATGGCTGCACACCTCGGACTTCATTAAAATCCAAAAATTTATTAGGTATACATTAAAATTACAATCAACGTTTCAGCCCCTCTGGAGGGCTTTCTTCAGGATCAAAAAAATACATACATTCATGTATGGATACTTATAATAAGTAATACTTATAATATATATATTGTGATCCTTGTCAGCAGGTAGCACGGTCCTCTAGGGCAAAACATGCACAGTCTTTTAATGCAACTTCATTCCAGGCACTTTATTTGCAAGTTTAAACATGAGGCAGCAGCAAATGAAAACATAAATGCAATAATGTAACACAAATCCCTATAAACAAAAAGCCTAGCTTGTCTGAGCACTAACTCACTTCAGATTCCCTATCTCTCAGGGGTTAAACTAGAACAAAAATTATTGGTTTCACCAACCTAGTGTCTTTGTCCACTCTCAGTACTCCCAGTGCTCCAAGCCAGCCTTGACTGCTTCACTTTCTGCACTCCCAGTGCTCCAAGCCAGCCTTGACTGCTTCCCTTTCTGCACTCCCAGTGCTCCAAGCCAGCCTTGACTGCTTCCCTTTTTTGCACTCCCAGTGCTCCAAACCAGCCTTGACTGCTTCACTTTCTGCACTCCCAGTGCTCCAAGCCAGCCTTGACTGCTTTCCTTTTGCACTCCCAGTGCACACAGTCTCCTTGACTCTCTCTCACACCAGAGAGAACAGCCTCTCTCCTACCTGCTTCCTGGGAGGAAGCCAGCAATCCCCCCTGTACCTGCCTAGCAGGGAGTGGTTTATTCCCACTGCTACAGCTGATTATCTGCAGCTGAGCAGTGGGTTGGAGACAGTCCAAAAAAACCTGGCCTGGATCTTTGTCTCCCAAGAAAACCACTAAACTGTGGAGTGGAGCATTGGCCCACCCTTCTCTCCAAATGCTCCACCCATAACTAAACAAAGCTTTGTGTTGTGCAACACACAAACTACATATACTCCCCCTGGGGTTAAATGGCTTCTCTGCCTTCACTTTATCACAATATATATATATATATATATATATACACATGAATGTATGTATTTTTTTGATCCTGAAGAAAGCCCTCCAGAGGGGCTGAAACGTTGATTGTAATTTTAATGTATAAGAACAAAAGGGGAGGGTGCAAATCCCCCCTAGTGAGGGCGCTAATCAATACTGACAAGTACGTGAATATATAGAAGTATCAAAATGTATTACCATAAAAAGAATACAATGAAATAAAATACTGGGCAATATAAAACAGAGAGCCAACACCAACCACTGAGCTAGCAAATACAAAGATGAAACAAACAACCCTGGGTCGCGACTCCTAGGGCTGAATATACTTGCGGCTCCTATTACAATAGTGGTGATGAAGTCTCTGGACTGCAATGTGAAGGCTCAACGCGTTTCGTCCTGTGTTTTTCGGGACTTCCTCAGGAGCTGTGGATGCTGTAATATCTTCTCCGGATCTCTCTCTTCTTATACCTTCTGAATCTTTAATCTTCGCGCTAAAAACTGCCGTAGCGCATGCGCATACTGACATAGAGTTCCATGTAGCTACGGGTGCCTCTAAGGACCAGTAGCTACCAGGAAGTCGCCAGTGCGCATGCGTGGCCAGTTCAAAGCGCACAAAACTTTATCGGCACTGAGTGTAGACACTACACAGCACGATCTAAGCTGGAAGTGACCAAAGCTCATTACATACATGCCCATAACGGTTTAAAAAAACCTTGAATTATACCACAAATGTAACAAATGTATATAGACTTTAAAAAATTGGTAAATCTACAAAAAATATTAAATCATTCTAAAAAACTTTTAAGTGATAATGTTGTATGTATTGTATATTTGTGGTAATCCTTACAATCTAGGCATATATTACATACCCCTTCCTAGCACTGCTGATAAGGATGATTCTGTACAAAATATAACTATCTGGATATATTCCATCTTTCTATATAACCAAAAATAATAATAAATAAAAAGATAATGATGATAATCTTACAATCTAGATATAGGTATTGTTTACCCCCTCTTGTTATTACTAATACAATTAATTCCGTACAGCGTATATTTTCCAAGATACATTCCATCTTTTTGTATGGTCAATAAAATAATATAATAAAAATTGTAACAATAACAACAATAGAATAATCGCAAGCTCCATATTCATATTGTTCGTATGTGTACTATATAAAAAAAGGGGATGAGACAGAGTGGATTAGATAACATGAAAGAATGAAAAAATGGGAAAAAATAAATAAAAATAAAAATAAATATAAAAATAAAAATAAAAATAAAAATAGAAATAAAAATAAAAATAAATATAAAAATAAAAATAAAAATAAAAATAGAAATAAAAATAAATAAAAAATAAAAAATAAAATATAAAAATAAAAATAAAAATAAAAATAAAAATGAAGATAAAAAGATGAAAATTATATACTATTCTTTACATAAAAGCCAGAATATCTAGGTCGGTATTCAGACCTAAAGGGGTAGAGGACTTCATTTTATAGATCCATTCAGTCTCTTTTCTGGCCAAGGTCTTTGTGGTATCCCCGCCTCTCCAATCTGGAACAACTAAATCAATACCGATACAAACAAAACTATTAAGAGAAAAGACAGAACAACTATTGCAGTGACGAGGTACACTGTGTTTTTCACTTTTCTTCTTTATACCGTTAAGATGCTCTAACAGTCTCTCGTGCAGTTTGCGAATGGTACGGCCTATGTATTGTTTTCCACAATCGCATTCTAGCAAGTATACTACATTCTTACTACTACATGTTATGAAGTGTTTTATAATGAATACTTCACTTGTAACAGTACTTTTGAAAGTAGTGGTAATTCTTTTTTGAAACTTACAGGTACTGCAGTTTCCACACCTATGAAAACCATTCGTTTTTTTTCTCAAAAAGGTATTTTGTTTAGTTACTGGTACTGATTTTGGAAGCATACTTGGTGCTAGAATAGTCTTCAGACTGTCAGTCTTCTTATATACAATTTTAGGCTTCTTAGGTAATATTTTATGTAAATAGTCGTCTTGCAATAGAATCGGCCAATACTTCCTAAGAACTTTATCCATTTTATTCGCTTTATTGTTGTACTTTGTGATAAATGCCATGTCAAAGGAGTTTTTCCCAGAGTTGGTATTTTTTTGTTTTACTTTTATTATTTCTTCCCTTTTTTTAGTTTCGACTTCCTCTTGGCTCCTTACAAGTAGTTCTTTGGGATAGTTTCTATCCAGAAATCTTTTATTAAGAACCTGGACCTGATCCCTAAAGTCCTTCTGGTTTGTACAGTTTTTAAACAACCTAGTTTGCTGGCTTTTAGGAATATTGCGTAGCCATACAGGATTGTGACAGCTTGAATATTCGATCAGGCTGTTGCAATCTGTAGGCTTAAAAAAAGTTTTGCTACAAATGAGATTCCTCTCTGTAATATATGCCTAGATTGTAAGGATTACCACAAATATACAATACATACAACATTATCACTTAAAAGTTTTTTAGAATGATTTAATATTTTTTGTAGATTTAACAATTTTTTAAAGTCTATATACATTTGTTACATTTGTGGTATAATTCAAGGTTTTTTTAAACCGTTATGGGCATGTATGTAATGAGCTTTGGTCACTTCCAGCTTAGATCGTGCTGTGTAGTGTCTACACTCAGTGCCGATAACGTTTTGTGCGCTTTGAACTGGCCACGCATGCGCACTGGCGACTTCCTGGTAGCTACTGGTCCTTAGAGGCACCCGTAGCTACATGGAACTCTATGTCAGTATGCGCATGCGCTACGGCAGTTTTTAGCGCGAAGATTAAAGATTCAGAAGGTATAAGAAGAGAGAGATCCGGAGAAGATATTACAGCATCCACAGCTCCTGAGGAAGTCCCGAAAAACACAGGACGAAACGCGTTGAGCCTTCACATTGCAGTCCAGAGACTTCATCACCACTATTGTAATAGGAGCCGCAAGTATATTCAGCCCTAGGAGTCGCGACCCAGGGTTGTTTGTTTCATCTTTGTATTTGCTAGCTCAGTGGTTGGTGTTGGCTCTCTGTTTTATATTGCCCAGTATTTTATTTCATTGTATTCTTTTTATGGTAATAAATTTTGATACTTCTATATATTCACGTACTTGTCAGTATTGATTAGCGCCCTCACTAGGGGGGATTTGCACCCTCCCCTTTTGTTCTTATCCTTTGTTTCTTAGGCTTTACTGGGGTGAGCCTATTTTGAGTGGCAGCTTTTCACCTATAGATTATATCTATTTGCACCTTGTCTCTGGATCCATTTCTATCTTATATTTAATTTTAATGTATACCTAATACATTTTTGGATTTTAATGAAGTCCGAGGAGTGCAGCCATCATTCTGGATACTTTGTGTGAAAACAGCCTGCTGACTTATGCACCCGCCATTATTCAAGAAAGCGTGAGTGCAAGGGAATTTTTGTCATATATATATATATATATATATATAAAATAACAGAAACATAAATAATAATTGATGTTGTATCTGATTTGACTTCATACACTAGAGTCAACTGTCTATAATATGACTTTTCAAAAATGTTATGGCCGGGTCAGCCTACTCAGATCCAGGAAGAAGATCTGAGTAGGCTGTCTGTCAGCGCCATGCCTACACTGCGGCACCATTGTATATATGTATTATCTTTGTTATATCTTGTTACTGTAAATTTTATTTTTCAACTTGGCCAGGTGGGTGGCCATGATTGTTTCCCCATTCAGGTAGGGCATGACCTCAATGCAGGGGAGGCGTGCCACACAGATTGCAAATGACAGGGACTAATTAAGGTGACCAGTAGGGGTAGGACATCTGGCTTGACACAGCTGGGAAGGGTGAGCCCCCCAAAACTTTAAGATTTCTCCACAAGGGACATTCCTACACATGCACTATCTATACCGCCCCCATGAAAATATGTACTTTCAATGTTAGAGGTTTAAATGTGCCAGTTTAGAGACATCTACTGTACAGGGAACTCAAAACGCTAGCAGCGGACATAATTTATATCCAGGAGATGCACTACAGGACAGATGACTTTATCCCACCAATTTCACGCCACAACATCTGTAAAGAGTAAAGGAGCTTCCAATATGATTAGCAACAGGGTAGCATGTACTCTCCAAAAACAGGCAATGGATGACTTGGGCCACTATGTCATCATAGTATGCCTTCTGAATAATATGCAATATACCATTGCTAATATTTGTACCCCTAATGTGAATCAACGTAACTTTATTCACAAGGTGTTCAACAAATTATCTACAATACAACGTTGAATGACAATACTCTGCGGAGACTTTAACCAAATGCTAGACCCGAATCTGGATACGATTTTGTCCCTGTTTACAGAAGCTATAGGGCCCTAAAAAGAGGCTGCCAACAGGTGCAGAAGATCCTACACATACAACACTACTATGATGAGTGGCGCATTACACATGCCCAGGTACGCTCATACACTCACTACTCCAAAGTGCATAACTCTTACATCCACATAGACGGATTCTATATACACAGTTCCGCACTCTCCCAAATCGCACAATGCGAGATTGGTGACATCACATGGTCTGTCCACGATCCAGTCACATTAGAACTCAAAGATCATTATGACTTTCAACACAGGAGCCCATGGAGGCTTAACGAGACCCTATTAGGGGATACCTCTTTTATGCAAGACTTACACGCCAAACTAACTATTTCACAGACAACACAACACCTGGTACGTCTTCCGGCACAGTATGGGCAGCACACAAAGCAGTAATCAGGGGAGAATTTGTATGACGAGCATCCTATCTCTGTAAGAAAACTTGCGAATCACTCCATAATTGGACGAAGGAGTTACATACTCTAAACTTGCAAAACCAGACGTCCTCTTCCAAGATCTAAAAATTCAAATCTCCAGGCTTACTCAACTCATACACCGTCAAGCGTTAGAACAAACGGGACACAATCTGAAACGGCCCAAGCTTAAGAATTACACACAAGGCAATAAAGCAAGTAAGTTGTTGGCATCGCACCTCAAAACTAGACAAGCCAACCAGAAGTTGGCCTTTCTAAACTCAAAAACAGGGGCTAAAATTATGATCCCAAAAGATATCAGCAATGAATTTGCATGGTATTACGCTGACCTATTTAATCTTAAGGGAGATGCGAATACCCATCAACTGATAGAAAAGTCTATAAATACATACTTACAAGACACTAACTTGCCTGTCCTCTCCACACAACAAAAGGCGTTCCCAGAGCTCCAAATTAAATTTAGTTTACCAGCAGAGCGCTGTTCTCCTATATCCAGATCAAATTGCTGCTAAGAGACTCCTATAGAGCAGATCCTGGCCTGACCCCCCTAAGGATATTTGAAACAATATGCCTAGCCTCTGCTACACCTACGAAACTTCTTTCTAAGATATACAAACTCTTAAACCACACTGGAGCCAGTGACGCTGACAAATTCCAAACCTTGTGGCAAACTGACCTGCAACAGCAGTTTGCTCAGAAGACATGGCAAGCAGCGTTTAGGGCACACAGAGGTAAAACTTTAAGCACATCTCACCTTGAGCTCATGCGAAAGATTTATTTCCATTGGTACATGGTGCCGGCGCGATTGGCAAAGAACCACCCGGGCACACCGGATAGTTGCTGAATATGTGGGAGGGATACCGGCACAGTGTATGACATATTATGGACTTGCACCCATCTCCAGCCTTTCTGGAAAATGGTAGAAAGCACACTCACTGAAATATGCAAGACAAACATGACACTGACAACAGAAATGGCTCCCTTATTTCTCAACTTAGGGGGCTTCCCCAGCGGTGATAGCATCTTACTATACCACACACTTATTGCCACCCTTACACTCTTGGCCAGGGCATGGAAATCCTCAGAAGTCCCCTCAATACAAACCCTCACACACCAGGTGACAGTTAACCTAGACTATGAGAACATAGCTAGGAAACAACTCAAGTGGCATCACACAGTGGAACCTTGCATAGGCATATTCGAGGCATACAAAACAACATTGCCACCGAACGTGGCATTTCTTTAAATGAGCAATGCACCAAAATATACCAAAATCACAACAGCAAACAGGGGCATGCCATACGCCACAATATTGAACAGGCATAGCAAGTAAGATATAAACCTGCACAGACTACTACCTATACAGACAAGGAAGTACTGGGATGGATAGATTAATAAACCAGAGCTCATAAGTTGCTCAAAATCTCGCTTTCATTATCTACCCATCACTGTATATAGTTACCTATATTGTCTATTCTTCTTTGTACATAGTTATAGGAATTCTAGGGGAGTTAACACGAAACAAAATAACGCTAGAGAGAGAGAAGCTCAAGATATGCAATGATAGGATGTGTTCGGGCAACACTTGAGAGCCATAGACTGTAAAGACAAGTCCATAGTAGAGGTCTAATGCTCAGAAGTGCGGACCCAGCATAAAGGAGTCTAGGAGTCTATTGTGTTACGCATATGTTGTGCTAAGTTTGTATACCTCACCGCATGTCTGTTAATCAATGACAAAGAGGGACGAGGTCCCCAAGTCTGTGATCGAAAATGTGTAAACCCCCATTGTCTTTCTTTATTCCCCTTTTCCTTTCTGTACCCTAAAAAACAATAATAATTATCAAATTGAATTAAAAAAAAAAAAAGAATAGGTGAAAAAAATCAATTTGGGAGTGAAATGGTTCCAGTGTTTCCCAACCCAGTCCTCAATGCACACCTACCAGTCCAGGATTTAAGGATTACCCAGTTTTGTCTAAGGTGTTTAGAAAAAAAAGAAAAAACACCTTAGACAAAACTGGGTAATCCTTAAATCCTGGACTGGTAGGTGTGCCTTGAGGACTGGGTTGGGAAACACTGGACCGTTAAGCTGCTATATGACAAGGAAGCTGCATAGCAATACATAGAATAAACTATCTGTCAAGATACCAAGATTAGATTTTACTGATCTACTACTGAAGCACTCAATGTTTCAAACTAATCTCCTAAAAATATAGATTGCATTGGTCCCTAGAACTGAATAGTTTAATCTATCTGATATGTATCAAGGCTATAATCTACTGCTCCCTAGCACTAAATAAGTTTAAAATGACTGCTATGTAATAATTGTACATTATGCTGTTGATGTACTGCTTTGTAGCACTGAGGTGGTTAAATTACAAAACTGGAGCGTATACACTGTTGCTTATCCCCTAGAAGTTTACTGCTATGTAATGAGATTTGATAGCACAGCTCTTAACAAGTTAAACTATGATATCTAACAAGACTGCAACACAGACGTTCTTAGCTTTTCAATGAAAGTATGGTAGGGATTTATTGATGTACATCTGCCTCTAGTGGTATCTAAACAAATTGCGTTTGAACTGATATCAATCAGTAGATGTTCATGTTGCACATTTTATAAATGTAACAACAAATAATCATTCATCTGAAACACATTTTTATTTTATTTTTTTGCTTTTTTTGTTGTTAGTGTAGAATGACAGAACGCAAAACGTAGCAAACCAGAAATGAAAGAGCGTTCTTCCCTCCGCAGGTAGTTAATCACAATGTAAGCTGTGTGCACAGGTTTCTGGTCAGAGCAGATATAACATGTTTCTTCCAAACACAGCACCAAGTGATGCTCAAAAACCACCAGGCTATGAATTGCATGTGCATGCTGGCAAGACAAAATTATTGTAGTCATGGCTTGTTCTTGCTAGCAAGCACTCAATCATAGCAGGTCCGTGAAGTGGAGAATATGTGCCGAAGTGACAAGGCAATGAAATAATTTATACTATGGTTTAATATACTTTATTGCAGTAATGCTTAGAACTATGTGTTTTAAGAACCCAGCTTGCTGTTAATGGGACACTATAGGCACCCAGACCACTTCAGCTCATTGAAATGAAATCATTGCAGTTTTAGAGAAACTGCAATTATTGCATTGCAGGACTAAGACTGCCACTAGTGGCTGCCAATCAGACAGCCGATATAGGCACTTCCGCTTGCTAGTTGACTATTAGTCGCCTAACTGCCTCTGGACATCTTCATCATCATCTCTGCATAAGTACACCCGGCATCATAAAAAATTCCAAAGGAAAGCATTGCAGCAATGCTTTCCTGTGGAGAGGGCCTAATGCACTTGTAGAACTCGCTGAGCATGACCATTATCACCCGCCACCTCCACCCTCGATTGGCGAGGAGGTGGAGCACCTACCCAGGGAGAAGGCGCTGGAATCAGGTGAGTACAGTAAGAGTTTTTGACCCTTACAGTGCTAGGGAAGCGGAGAGAGGGCGGAACTAGAGAGAAGCATAGTGTAAGTAATAAATATTACAAACGCTCCTTCCCACGTATGTTGGCCATGAACTCCTTCGAGGAAGGAATGGTGGAGATACCTAGTCGTGGTATCGGAGCTCCGCTACAATAAAGCTTTGCATTCCTTACAATATAGAATCCCTTTAATGTGTGTGAGATTATCAGTTTGCTTTAGTAAAGAACAAGCTGCAGAGCATTAAGGGACATGTAGTTCACAGAAATCTGGAGTGCCAAGGTTAGGCCTCTATATCATAATATAACAGATTACTCTGGTTTCTTTCACACCAAGTTTTGGGGCTTTAAGTTAGCTTTACTGTGTCAGCGTCTTTCATGAATTTTTTAGTATTTACTATAAATCTTAATACCTAAAGATTGATGTCAGATCCTCGCACACAATCTTCATGCAATTCACCGCACGCAGATATTTGCTTTGCTCCTAATATTCATTATCATCTGCTTGCTCATTTTCACCTCTGCTATGACTGCCGTCTTTGCATATTTCAAATATCCATCTCCAGGAAAGAGATACCATCATCAATGTAACAACATTTACCCAGCAGAGAGATTTGATTAGGGTATAAAACGATATCGGTTCTGATGCAGCATTGCACTAATGCTTATGACTATTTTGCTATAGGCTACGTTCTGGATGTGTGTGCTCTTCATCCTTTTTGTCAAAACTGCAGAAATTATTCAATTTTTCTGTATTACGTGATGACACATTTATCAAACTGAATTTGGTCAGATTGAAAAAAAACTGATTATAAATCTTTTATTTATGCTTGCCCATGGAAAAATGATTATTTGTATGGAAAGCAGGAATGTAATGATCTACCAACAGGCTTCTTTGCACCACGATGTAGAGTTTTTACATTGTGCAAAAAGACATTGGCAATACAGTCACAATTGCAGTGGATTCCAACTATTTTAGTAGAGAAATTAATTTAAAAAAAAATCAAGATTAACTGATGACATATTGCTGATCGAGATGAAGACATTTTCTATGACAAACTCCTTAACACCTTAAGCACCACTGACACACAGAAACTCACAACATTTGAAAAGAGATAAACAGACAGGCAGGCAGACAGGCAGACGTTTGTAAACAAATATGCTATTCATGTGCGTATACTTTAAAGAGATTTGAAAAACAGAAAAGCACAGTTTTACGGAGTTCAATAAGCTACCAAGTTATACACACACACACGGAAAAATGAAAATCTAAACACTTAGACACACATTAATAAACACAATACATACACATAAGAATAATGTGCAAACAAAAAACCACAACAACACACGTTGTTTGGGTAAAGAAACAAATGCTCACTTACAAAATGAAGCACAAAAAGTCCAACACGCATATGCACAAATCCTAACTCTATACCAACACAAGCAAACCCATGTCAGTTAATTGTTGCAGAACTCCATAGAATGCCAAGTTACAGATTGTATCTCCATTCAGCAGTACAGCGGCCAGTGATATCACAGGAGGCTCAACAAATGATACATGATTGGATTTGCCCAAGCAGAACTGTACCTGCTGCTGTCGTTCTGTTTAAGTAATTCGGAAAATTAATATGCATGTATGTTACTGTCTTGGATGCCCAGGGGTTCCGCGGTGCAGTGAAGAGGTTAATCTATGATTTAATTAGAAATGTTATTTCCAATTGCAATAAACTGTAAATAATAAATAGCCTCCAAATAGATTTTTTTTATTCAGCCGTTGCCAGATCCCAACCCAGTACTGGCACCCTCTGCATGCCACCTGCCTCTTTTATACGCTATTAATTTACTAACTCAGTCTTACTTCAAAGAACGAGCTGGCTCAAGCAGGGGTTCTCTATGAAATGAAATAAATATTTCCCCTGAAGGACGTCATGAATACAGACAAAAATAGTTAATGCTGTATTTTCAGTTCTCAGACAAACAGGACTTCTGACAGTGCGTCAGGGGAGAATAGGACTTGTTGCTTTCAACTGGAACACTATATCCAAACTCTGGTGCTATAAAAGATATAATAACATTTTGTAAGTATCAGGAAAGTTGTTTTGATTGCCGGATTGACATATGGAACTCGCAGGGACTGCCGAAGCAATCACTGCCTTAACCAGACAGATGGCAGAACAGGCCCTGTCAGTGCAGGAACTTCAGGGTAGCCACTCAATTCTGCTCCAATATAAACAGCAAAGAGCCAAGGCTGCACCGCTTCCACCTTCACCATTAACACTGGCACACCCCCTCTGTCACCCATCCCCATAACCAGTTCCACCTATGCCTCAGTACTCTGGAAAATGTCCAAGCTTTGGTCCTTCACCAATGTCTGTGAATTACACTTCGCACTAAAGCCACGTGCCACATATATGTGCCTACTTCTGTCAAACCCTAGAGCAGTACTTTTAATGTTCCCCCATGTACATGCAAGATGACTATTTATCCTTGCTCACAGATACCATCCAGTTTCCCTTCCTGGTCTCCCCTGCCCCATGACTCTACCCAAATGTTACCCATTAGCTGAACACATTACAATGCCAGAGACTGGTACTAGAACAAGCACTAATAGCTGCACAACAGTTGTATATAGGACATGCTGACAAAAGAAGATCACTGGCTCCATCTATGCACCTGGTGACAAGGTCTGGCTGTCTACACAAAAATTGCATCTGTCCTGTCCATTTAGGAAATTAGGACCTCACTTGATTAATTTGTTCAAGATATCCAAAGTGATCTGTCCCATAGCTGTCTACTTGGATCTCCCTGCTGAAAACAAGTTACATTCTGTCTTCATGTGTTCCTCCTGAATACACGGAAGCCTCAGGGGTATGTTACCCCTCTGACTCAGTCATCATCAGATGTTTGGAGAAATATGAAGGCTAGGAGATGCTAGGCTCATACAGGGTGTCAAGCCAGCATGCCTTAGGGTAGAGGGGGGCGTGGCCTTAGATGGAGATGGACTATCATGTGGTCAACATGACACTGAGTCCCATGGTTTGGTTAAGACCCATGGTAACCATGCCTGCAGGGGAGATCTGCAACATCTCCATTGATTGTTTAGTTGTTCTCAGACTCCTGGAGTTATTGTGATTATCTGCACTCTATGTGAGTTTGCTGTCTGACCTGACCTTTACACTGCCTGACTTTGCTTTCTGTCGTGCCTCTATTTGGATACCTCTCCTCGGACTCCTATTGTACTAATAAACCCACCATGCCATCATGGGTAAAACCAGTTTCATAAACTTAACTCTGCAGTAAGTGAAGAAGTGTTTCTTCCAGTCTCAACTGATGGCCTCTTGTCTTTGGTATATGTAACGGATCCACTGGCACCCCGACTGGGTACCTCTGTTGAAAGATGCTCCTAGCGCTTCCAGAGGACTCCAAGCACTCCACCAGACACCATAAGCACCGCAGGCTGCAGCTATCTCCCTTCAGAACGAAGCAGGAACAAGCTCTTACAAGAGCTCAGTGATTATAGCAAGGGAATATGCCTAGCATAGCAATCTCTTGTAGCAGATTCCCCCAATAAGAGACAGGACTCAAGTTGAGGGTAAAAATAGAACTCTCTGGCTGCTAGCTTGCAGCCCTTTTTATTAGGTGCTCCCATGAAGGGGAGGGACACACACAGTAACGTACATTAACCAATCACACAATAGTTACATCCCACACATAGCCCTCCCCTCTACCTGTAAACTAATTATCTGTACACACAGGAAAATACAATTATCATAGGTAGGGAAAATACAGTTTTTACACAACATTCATAACTCCCAAAACATACATCACATTCGCATAAAAATACATATTCACAATCAATCCATTCAGGGGAACAACATACTCAAAAATCATACGAATTGGACCAGGGGTTCAAAAGTTAGTACAAATGTGCATTTGACCTTCTGGAAGCATGGTTTTACAGGGCCCTCTATCCTGGAGACAATGGGGGGAAGTAATCTAATTATCCAGGACTAGAGGCAGACTCCATTAACCACATGGTTGCAAAACGACATAAAACACTTTAAAATACATAAAGTCACATTTTACACATAACACACAGACATTTCACATATCCCCAGATAGCTCAGGTCTGAGTGCACATTATTAGGTGAATGGCACTCAGACCAACCGAATACAGTTTAATCGCCATGGAGCCAAAGTCTTTAATCACACGAATAGGCTCCATGGCATAGCTATCTGGGTTACCACAGCTCACACAGGGCAAGTACCAAATTACCCCACTGTATTTAAAGGGCCAGAATGAGTGACATACACTCTGGTATGGCCGAATACTGTTTTTAAAGGGCCCAATCTCCCAGGGCCATAGTCCAGAGGCAGCAGGCGGGCAGCCAGGCTTCTCCAATGCAATGTGGCGAGATTGCTCTCGTCACATCTCTCCCCTTTTCCAAACAGACTAACAGGGTATCTGACCTCCTGCCGGTCAGTGCCCTTGTTAGTCCAGCAGCCCACCCACAAAACAGAAACAGCAATACAGCCCACCCACAATAACTGGTTACTACACCTGGGTAGAGGAGAAATTTGTCCATGTCCAGGTGCCTCACCATGGCTGTGTGGGGGACTGGTAGGCTGCCTTGGTGGGTTGCTGAGTGGGCAGAGACCAGCGGTACTCTGCCCTGATGCCAGCACTACCACGGGAGTAGTCTGGTTGAAGCCTGGTTGCTGGAGACCGACTGTCTCCCCTTTAGCTGCACTGCTCTGCTGCTGGAGACCGACTGTCTCCCCTTTAGTTACACAGCTCTGCTGCTGGAGACCGACTGTCTCCCCTTTGGCTAAACAGCCCTGTCGTGGGGGGGCAGGACCGACCATCCCTACCCCCTGTGTGGTAAGTGCAGAGACCACGGTCCCATCTGCACCGGTGGGGGGCTTACAGTCTCCCCCTGGTACATTAAGCTGCCGCTGGGGAGAGGGGGTAACAGGCTCCTCTCCCAATAGAACACTCTGCCGCTGGGGAAAGGAGACTGGGCTCTCTATTCCCTGCACATTACGGATCCGCCGCTGGGGAGAGGTGGTAGCAAGCTCCTCTCCCATACATACTTTCCGCCTTTGTGGAGGGAGACCGACTGTCTCTCCTCCCAATACAGTGCCCTGCTGCTGGGGAAAGGAGACTGGGCTCCCTATTCCCTGCACATCAATGATCCGCTGCTGGGGAGAGGTGGTAGCAAGCTCCTCTCCCATACATACTTTCCGCCTTTGTGGAGGGAGACCGACTGTCTCTCCTCCCAATACAGTGTCCTGCTGCTGGGGGGGGAGGTCGATGCTCTCCACTTTCTGTAACTCCAGCTCTAGTTGGGGATCTGGGCCGGTTGCCCAGCATCCCTGTAGGGCCGGTGGAGAGATCTCGGTCCCATCTCCACCTGCCTGCAGGGGGTCCTCCCAGGACCAGTCTATGAGGTCCTCTACCTCGGGTACCTCTGGTTGCTGTTGGGGAGGGAGACCGGTTGTCTCTTCCTCCAATAACCCATTCTGCCGCTGGGGAGTGAGACCGACTGTCTCCCATCCCTGTAAAACATACTGCCGCTGGGGATCTGGGCCGGGTGCCCAGCATCCCTGTAGGGCCGGTACAGAGACCTCGGTCCCATCTCCACCGGCCACCTCGGTTTCTTCCTCGTCCCACTCTACCTGTGGCTGGAGTTTCTCCCAACGTGCCCACTGGCCTTCCCTCAACGCCCTGTGTTGTAGGTTCCGGGTCACCATGTCCCACACGAACCGCACGTATTTCTCCTCTGGATTGGGTCCGTAAAACTTCAGGTGCAACCCTACCATCGTACCAAACTCTAGTACGGAGTAGCTATACGCCATGCTTGCTGTAGCCACTGCTGGTTCTATTATGTTGCTGAAGATAGGGACGCTGCACAACTCCACACGTTACCGGTGTCTCTGAGCTGCTTCTCCTCACACTAGGACGCCATCCCACCGCTTGCCACCAATTGTAACGGACCGTTTCACTTACAAGAGGGTAAAACCCAGTTTAGGCGATAATCCCCTTTACAGATGCACAGGCAGCTACTGCAAACACCATTCTCCCGACTGGAGACACACGAACACTGAATCCGAGAAACCTTTTAAATTCTCCCAAGCATATGAATGCTGTAGACCATTGAATAGGAACCATACGAATAGGCTTGTACTCCTAGCAGTCAACTGGAACAGCATGCAATAAATCCTTCCCCCCAATAATGAGACGACACATCACTTTGAGGGTAAAACAGGAACTCTGGACTGGCTCATCCAGCCTGGCTTTTATTTCCATCTCACACATACAGGCCACACCCAGGGGGAGGCATAAAATAACCAATCCGAGATATGGTACAACCCACACATCCCCTCCCCTTAGCCTGAGAGATAATCCACTTATTATACAGTTAAAACATAACTTTTACACAATATCTGTAACTTCAAAACCATACATCACATTCACATACTAATCACATATTCAGACTCAGCATACTTTAAACATAAACACTTCCAAAATTCAGGCAAATCCCTCCAGTGGATCAAAAGTTACACGGAAGTCCTTTTATGACCGACCGCAATCACATTTTCTTGCCCAAAACAGTTCCATAGATTTGGGCTGTGCGGTCGGTCAATTCCCGGCATAAAAACGGCTAAGTCCCATTCGAAGTGTGCCTGTACTTCGACTTTAGTCGAAGTGTCGAAGTGGAGTTGATGTTAAGGGTCGGCAGTGTTCGAAGTTAAAATGGCCGCCGCCACGTGGTCCTTTGTCCGATACCGGCCACTTCGACGACTTCGACAACTTCGGTAACTTCGACAGCTTCGACAGCTTCGACAGCTTCGAATGTGTCGAAAGTGCCATATACAAAAGTACCAATCTGTCCACAAAGTATTTAAAGGGCTAGGGACAGTATTATACAATCCACATGCCCAAAAGTAGTTCTTAAAGGGTCAGTACATTATGGTAGCAGTCCATAAGCCCCAATTCAGTCCCTTAACCCCTTAAGGACCAAGCTTCTGGAATAAAAGGGAATCGTGACATGTCACACATGTCATGTGTCCTTAAGGGGTTAAAGGGCAATATCTCCCAGGGACCATAATCACTGGGCAGGAGGCTAGCAACCAGGCTTCTCCAGTTCTCAGTGGCGAGGTTGGTTCCGCCACAGTATATTTCTGCTAATGAGCAGGTTAGCACCTAGCGGTTTGTACTGACTATGTATATATTCATATAATGCTATCATATCCCCTCTCATATGTGTTTTTTTGTTTTACAGAAAACAGTTATTTTGATGTTGTGGCAACACCTAATTTCATAAAATGTTTTAAACACTGAAAATAGCCAAATTTGCATTGGTGAATTTACATCTCTTCCACAGTAGTTTACCAACCCTTTTCTTTTTGGTGCAAACCTGCTCATTCACTTGGAGTATTTGTCCATTCATTATGAGAATCTGACAGTTTAGATACTGCTTCCTAAATCTGCAACGCCATACTTAAAGTCACCTCCCATACCCTAACATTTGTTTTCAGTTGATTTCACATTTATTTTTATAGCGCAGTTCAAATTTTAAAATTGTTAAATATATATTTTTAAAATAATTCTGACTGTGCATGCATTCATGCTACAATTCAATTAAAGGAAAAATGTCTCGTGGTCATTACTAAATAGATAATAAATCTCGATAAATAAGAAGATTGATGAGCGGTCAATATCACCTTACATATACAAATATCTTTCTGCAATTTATAGTGCTGATGTATTATTGAATCACAAATCGCGTATGTTTACATTTACGCTAACACCTACTCACACAAATGGCATTTAAGATTCTACTGACATGTTTATGTGATGGACACTGAGCTGGAATACTGTCCTCTAGAGATGGAATGTTGGAAGATTATTTTTAAATGACACAATTTTATATAACAGATATTTGTGCACAGGGTATTAACTTATTACATTGCAGTTAGTCCACCCCACTAATAGCTAAACCTTTATTCACTGATCAGCCACAACATTAAAACCACCTGCCTAATATCATGCAGGTCCCTCTCATGCTGCCAAAACAATTCTAATGCATTGAGGCATGGACTCCACAGGACCTCTGATGGTGTCCTGTGGTATCTGGCACCAAGACATTAGATGCACATCATTAGATGCAAGCTGCAAATGGGGCCTTCATGCACACGGTTTATTGTTCCAGCACATCCTAAGGATGCTCAATTCAATTGAGATCTGGGGAATTTGGAGGCCAAAGCAGCACCTTGAATTCTTTGTCATGTTCCTCAAACAATTCCTGAACAATTTGTATAGTGTGGCAGGGAGCATTATCCTGCTGAAAGAGGCCACTGCCATCAGGAAACACCATGGCCATAAAGGTGGGATCGTGACCTACAACAATCTCTAGTTAGGTGGTACATGTCAAAGTAACATCAATGTGAATGTCAGGACCCAAGGTTTCCCAGTGAAAATTGCCTAGAGCATAACACTGCCTCTGCTGGACTGCCAACTTCCCATAGTGCATCCTGCTGCCATCTCTTTCCCAGATAAACAACGTACATGCACCCAGCCATCCACCTGACCTAAAAGAAAATGTGATTCATCAGTCCAGGTAACCTTCTTACATTGCTCCATGGTCCATTTTGGAGGTGCTTTCAGCACTGAACTGGGGTCATCATGGGCACTCTGTCTAGTCTGCAGCTATGCAGCCCCAATAAAAACTGCAAAGTTCTGTGTGTTCTGATAACTTTCTATCATAACAGCATAATGTATTTCAGCAATTTCAGCTACAGTAGCACTTCTGTTTGATCAGACCAGATGGGTTAGCCTTCCCTCCCCACTTGCATCAATGAGCCTTGGGCGCCCATGACTCGCACACCACTTCACCGGTTGTCCTTCCTTGCACCACCTTTGGTAGGTACTAATTACTGCATACTGAAAATACCCACATTACTTAAATTATTTGGCCCTTGTCAAAGTCACTCAGATCTTTTCACTTGCCCATTTTTCCTGCTTCCAACACATGGAGAATCAACACTGACTGTTCACTTCCCAACCCTTGACATGTGCCATTGTAACGATAGACTCAATATTATTCACTTCTCCTGTAAGTGGTTTTAATGTTATGGCTGATCCGTGCATTATATGCAGCAGTCCATGGCAAGAGAGAGCTGTATTTTCTGAAGACCAATCTGGGTGAGTTGACAAATGACTTTAAACATTATGGTTGAAGTGGAGCTGTCATTTCCTAGGATGTTAAATATTCTGATTATTTATCCGTGTATTTAAAATAAAATGTAAGGTGCAAAATATAGAATTACATGTAGAAATCTGCACCTCATTATCCTGAAACTGGACCCCTCCATCTTTGCTCACTGTCAGTCTTTGCTACGTTCTGTCCTTGTCACCTGGAAGTCAACATAAATAAAGTATACAGAGAAAAAGGAAAATAATTCAATGTTTCTGCTACTCCTCCTAATTTGCAATGTTTGCCCTGGCTTTGCTTTGTGTGAACTGGATTATGGTGTAATTTGCTAAATATTTAATATAAATTTTATTAAAAAGAGCGTTTCTTGCAAAAAAGGTTAAGACAAGTTAGAGGTGATTTTCAGTGTTTTATTAAGTGGTGTAAGTTCTAGAGTTACAATTCCCCCCAAGAACAACAAATTTTGGGAGGAAAAAACATATGAAGATTTGTTTTCCAACTGAATTATTTGAACATGAGATTAAAGTCGCTTTTAAACTCCCCATTAATCACTGTTTAGCGAACAGACCCCTGAGTTGTTCTGCATGCAGTGTAAATGCAGATTGCATCACACGGGCTGAACTGCAGTTACATGCATGTCAGTAGTGGTGAGTTAGATTGAGGGTAGTAATTATGTTATTGATCTCTCTCAGGGCATAGAAATGGCTGTGTCACAACGTTAATCTTTATAGGAGAGGAATGAGGGCTGCAGATGGATTGATACAGATAAACAAGCATGCACTTTACTGTGGAATACAGGCTCAATAGTCTAGGTTGTCCATTGACTGCTCCTGGGGGATGGGTCAACGGCAAAGCTAGGTACAATCTATGATTTATGATATTCCAAAGGTTAGCTATCGACAATGCTTGTGTTATTTATCATAAAAGAAACTTTCCCTTTTCTCTTCAATTCAATTTTCCTTTAGACATTTGATGTTGTTCTGCTGTTTTTAGATGTTGTACTGTTCTTTATTTTTATTTTGGCTGCAGCTGAGAGTCTCTAGAGCAGTGGTTCCCAACCCAGTCCTCAAGTACCCCCTAACAGTCCAGGATTTAGGGATTACCCAGTTGCGTTTAAGGTGTTTTTAGAAAAAGAAAAGAAAAAACACTTTAGACACAACAGGGTAATCCCTAAATCATTGACTGGTATGGGGTACTTGAGGAATGGGTTGGGAACCCCTGCTCTAGAGCAAGCATGTCAAACTCGCAGCCCACAATGGACATCTTTGCGGCCCATCGAGCCACAAGTACATGCTTAGTGTTCCAAGCAAGGTAGACACCTGATTTTCCCACATTGCAGGTGCCTACTCTGCTAACATTTACCCTCCCTGAGGAGAGGAAGGTGGATGCAGCGAGGGAGCTCAGTCTTCCTGCTCCTCATTGCTACCTCATGCACGCCGTCTGTAGTGATCCCGGCATCACTGAACTGCGCGCGAGGGAGCAGTGAGGAGCAGAAAGGTTGAGCTCCAGATAAAAGATACCAACTGGACCCCAGGGATAAATACAATAATGTGAGTGTGTGCAAGAATGTGTAAATGTGTGTGTGTCTGTCAGAGTGTGTGTGTGTCAGTGAGTGTCTGTGTGTCAGTGAGTGTCTGTGTCTCTGTGTGTGTGTCTGTCAGAGTGCGTGTGTCAGTGAGTGTGTGTTTGTCTGTGTGTGTGTGCGTGTCAGTTAGTGTCTGTCTGTGTCTGTTTGTGTGTGTGTCTATCTGTGTGTCAGTGAGTGTGTGTCTGTGTGTGTGTCGATGTGTGTGTGTGTGTCTGTCTGTGTGTCAGTGAGTGTGTGTGTGTGTGTTTGTGTGTGTCTGTGTGTGTGTGTGTGTGTCAGTGAGTGTCTGTGTATCTGTGTGTGTCTGTCAGTGAGTGTGTGTGTGTCTGGTGGTGCACGGAGGCACGCAACGCCACGTCACACGCCACGTCACATTCCAAGGTGACGTCAATGTGCCCCACCTTCACAGGGTTTCAAGAAGTAGTGGGAGGATCTGCTTTGGCACAGGGTGCAGATGGCGCCATTTGGGGTATACCAGAGACCGGACTCCGGAGTCGCATACTGGTAGCGGCAATGTGAGTAGAGTCTGCGTGTTGGCTAGAGGGGGGTGCTGGGATTTAGTATTATGTTGGTTAGTTAGAGCATCACCATCGTAGAACTGGGAAACCCATGCTTGAATCCCTGAATCCCGGTCATAACATCTCACCAGTAAATGTCCATGGGCAAGACACCTAAGAATATATATATATTTTTATATATTATGTATGTATATATATATATATATATACTGTATGTATATATATATATATATATATATATATATATATATATATATATATTTAAAATGACAGATACAGCTTGGCTCTATTCCTAAATCTAATAAATCCTATAGATGCCTTGGTGCAATATAGGTTTATATATTTAGATACTCTGAAAATTAGGTAGCACTTGGAGATTCTTATTCAATGTTGGTTATTGTGTTGATCACATATAAACATATCAACATTTCTGCCAATTTAGACCTTTATCAAGATCAAATAAAACCATGATAAACCAATAGCTGTCCAGTCGCTAGTCTTTTTTTATGACAGTGGGCAGTCACTGGCTCCTTGATGTGTAATAGACATGCCCATACTCGTAGCATAGTGAGTAGGGGCAGGAGGGAGGTTTATCCATAAAATCCATATTGAAGTGAGGAGGACATGGGGGGATTTTGGAAGCACAATTCCCTGCCACTTCTATTTTTAAATATAAAAAAGAGGGAGCCAAGACCCAATAGCTCCCACCTTGTAACTGTAACTAAAATTAATAAATTAAAGAACAAATTGCATGGACAGAATTTCTTACAATAAGCAACTCTTTCTTTGTTTCATTCGTAGGAATTTGCATTCGTGCATTCGTCATTTTGACGAATGGACAGATTGCAGAAAATCCGGACAAAAACGTTTCTGTCTCAAAATGTATGCCCAAGTCTACTTTACAACTACAATATGCATTAGTACTTTATATTAGTAATGTGTATAGTAAGATATGAAGTGCACACACAGCAATCTCTTATTCTGTTTTAAATATATTTTTCTTGATAGACCTCTCTTCCTTCTGAGTTGGGTCTTCTCCACACTAAAATAGGGCATGATTTAATGAACTCATTCACTGGTATGTTTTGCTTTTAACCATTGTACAACTTTGTTAAAAATGTTACCTTATGTTTAAAAAAATATCAACAACTGGTATTTATTTTAGGAAGTTACGTTCCAAGTATAAAATATTAGAAATGTAAGTATTGACCATATGTGCAATGTGGCTGAATTGTAGAAAGGCAATATCTTTTTCGGTCTGCAGTGTACATTTTCTTGATCATTGTACGATATGCAGACGTTATTTATGTGTTGGTATGTCATGTGTGAGATTATTTAATTAAACAAGACATTTCTTGGAAGTTACAGCTACACCATTGTTTACTAATCATCTCATAGATAATATATTTCTGTCATTGTTAAAACAATTACCTCATTAATAAAACTATTCTTCCATTGATAAAGTTTAATTTCCTGAATTTCAATTCTCTAAAGCGATTTGAAGTACATTTTTTTTGGTACTGCTTCAGAAACCTGATGATGCTTCAATAGTTCAATAGCATCATCGTGTATTCCCAGTGATGAGACTTTTTTTTGAAGAAACTATTTCATTTTGCATATTATTTTTTTCTCACGTATTTTATATTATTAACTTTTTGTAACAATCTAGAAGGTTAAAAATGAGACTTTGATTTATTCTCCGTATCTGTGAAGTCTGCAAGCAAAGTGGGGTGATTTAAAATGTTCCCTACATTATAACGTTCTTCCAAGGTGTTTATGATTATTTAAAAAAAATAAAAACTCTCTAAATTACATATTGTATCTGTGGGCCTGTTATTTTTTCTGGGTCTCTTTTGCACTATAGTCTTGTATCTACTACTTTCTATTAAAGTCTATTTTTTTGTTTAAACCTCACTTTCTCCCCCTCTCGTTATCACTTTCTCATCTTACCAAAGCCAGTTCCTGTGAAGAATCATTCATGATACCAAAACTAGAGGTCACTAAGAGCCATGTGGACATTATGGAGTATGATCTGGTTAATAGACTCCCAAGTGTATGAGTTAGAATTCTAGATGGACTGCAATGTGCTGTGAAGAAGTTCAATGCTGGGAAACAAAGTGTCTAAGCAATATCAGCCTTAGAAGTGTTATAGTCAGACTGTATGATCGTATGTGACGTAACGAGTCTTATTAAGTGGTTTACAATGAATCCTTGAATAGAATATAGAGGGCAAAACCTGATATTATCTAATAGCTGTTAAGTGATCTTAATAAAATGAGATTGTTGTTTCAGTCAAGTTCATAGGCATCAATATCCTAGTTGGCACCCTCTTTAAGCGAGTATACAGCAAGGGAATTAACAATAGAATTGGCAAGAAGCAATCCATCTAATCGGCGCTAGAAGTCATTGTAAGTGCTCTTTTTTAACACTTTCCAAAAGTCTTAAATAATTTATAATGAAAGTTAAAAAAAAAAGTGACACGAGAAGAGAGATTTTATGGCACAACGTGCTGCCACTCAAGGTCAACCAGACTTTCTGTTATTCTTTTCAGATGGAAAATGTACTGGCTGTAACTGCTTCAGAGAGTTTTTGTTCTGACTTGTAATACTCTGTTAAATTGTTTGTTACACAGAAAGCCAGCTGAAGAAACATCTGACAATACTGTAACTAAGACGTGAAGGGTAAATAAATGCCATCAAATAGTTATTAGTTCAGACAGAAAGGTTAAGAAGAAGTAGACAAAGCACTAAAGCCAATTCTTAGTCTTATTGTCTAGTTAAACATATTATACTAAGTGCCATTCTGAATCCTACATAGTCATCAAGAGATTCCATTTAATGGTTACTCACAGATTAGCACAAATTTTCAACCTTTCTTACCCATCAAAAAGTTCCATAGATAATTCAAGCCACCCATACACGTTGCTACTCACCCATCACCTGGTCTTACACACATTGATACTCACCTATCAGCTGGTCTTTTACACATTGATACTCACCTGGTCTTACACACATTGATACTCACCCATCAGATGGTCTTACAGACATTGATACTCACCCATCAGCTGATCATACACACATTGATACTCACCCATGAGATGGTCTTACAGACATTGATACTCATCCATCAGCTGGTCTTACACACATTGATATTCACACATCAGATGGTCTTACATACATTGATACTCACCCATCAGATGGTCTTACACACACTGATACTCACCCATCAGATGGTCTTACAGACATTGATACTCACCCATCAGCTGATCATACACACATTGATACTCACCCATGAGATGGTCTTACAGACATTGATACTCATCCATCAGCTGGTCTTACACACATTGATATTCACACATCAGATGGTCTTACATACATTGATACTCACCCATCACCTGGTCTTACACACATTGATACTCACCCATCACCTGGTCTTATACACATTGATATTTACCCATCAGCTGGTCTTACACACATTGATACTCACCCATCAGATGGTCTTACAGACATTGATACTCACCCATCAGCTGATCATACACACATTGATACTCACCCATGAGATGGTCTTACAGACATTGATACTCATCCATCAGCTGATCTTACACACATTGATATTCACACATCAGATGGTCTTACATACATTGATACTCACCCATCAGGTGGTCTTACACACATTGATATTCACACATCAGATGGTCTTACATACATTGATACTCACCCATCACCTGGTCTTACACACATTGATACTCACCCATCACCTGGTCTTATACACATTGATATTTACCCATCAGCTGGTCTTACACACATTGATAATCACCCATCAGATGGTCTTACAGACATTGATACTCACCCATCAGCTGATCATACACACATTGATACTCACCCATGAGATGGTCTTACAGACATTGATACTCATCCATCAGCTGATCTTACACACATTGATATTCACACATCAGATGGTCTTACACACATTGATGCTCACCCATCAGATGGTCTTACACACATTGATACTCACCCATCAGATGGTCTTACACACATTGGTGCTCACCCATCAGATGGCCTTATACACACTAATACCTATGCATCAGCTAATATTGTATCCATTCAGATAGGATGGGCAGCTCCTCGGTTACTCAAGGAGAATGAGCAGTTTTTCGGTTACTCAGGATGAAAACAGGTTCAGTTCAGAGGCCAACAGCATACACAAATAAATAAAAAGAAAGTCTTTATGTTCTTATCACGAGAGTTTGGACAGAGGAATTCTGCAAACACTAACTACAATAATGACGCGACCAAATTAGAGGACAGGATCAAATATTAATGTAGGTAAAAGTCATAGCTGTATTCCATCAAACTTACATTAGAAAATGGGAAAAATATAAACACTGATCAGAGCACAGAGGAGAAGCAGAAAAAGAGAGATGTTGCTGCAAAGGCACTTCAGCAGAGTCCAAAAACCTGAGAGTGTTGCTTCTAGGCATAAAATGCATAAACGTCTCTCTTTTTGTGCCCCCCATGCACTGTTCAATGTTTCTTTTTTTCCCTTTATTTTGTAAACTGGATGAAATAAAGCTATGTTTTTACATATATGGAGTAAATGGTAAGATCAGCAGAACGTCAGAGTGAATAGGCAAGTTTCCAATCTCAAGGTGACCTGGCAGATTATCGGCTGTAAAGTCATATTTGCAGAGCTTCTGTATAAAAGAACACATTTCCAGTGTCATGGACAGGATGTAAAGGTGGAAGCCCAGTTTCCATGGCTGAATGGACAGATACTTGGATTCTGAGTGATTGGAGAGATTTGTTGAGAAGAGGCAGAGTGTCAGGATGATCTGCCATTCAGAGGAAATGGCAGATTGTCAGAACTTCTTTTTCTGAATATTGTATAAACTGAATGCAAAAAGTAAATAAATAAACAAACATACTGTACAACGTGCCAATCCTAAATTTGAAATTGGGAAGCTGTGCTTTGAGCCTTTTTTCCCCCATAGACAGATCCTATCTTACAGCATAACAGACAGAGACTAAGAATAGAAGAGTAAAATGACAAATGATGAGTAGAATGAAACGGCACAGATCTGGATGAGCAGAGAAACTGCCCATACTCTCGTTAGTGGGGGGCAACCTTCTGCACTCCAGATGTTGTGGACTACATCTCCTCTGTTGTTTTGCCTGCAATATGTCTATAAGAGCATTATGGGAGCTGTAGTCCACAACATCTGGAGTACCGAAGGTTGCATGTCCCTATACTAGGTATACCTGAGATTCTCTCTTATCAATGAAGACCCTTATTCCTAATGTACCCTTGGGTGGATCTCTGTCTGAGGCTAAAGGACTAAAAACCCCGGATGATGGATTTTGAAACGATTTTTGAAATCCAAAAGAGTTACATCTTTATTCATCTAGCTGGACTCATGCTTCCCACGATTCTTTAGAAAGAATTACCCATGATTACAATCACTGGCCATGCCACTCGTTTACCATGCACATCTTCATCATCACGGACCCTACACTCTCATTCCCAACCTTTTACTAATGTTTCTATTCTTTGTCAGCATAAAAAGGCAGTAGAGTATCATTGTCATTTTAGAGCCAACCTGAAATACTAGTTTAGAATGTGCGGCACATATTGTAACCATTGTAAAAATTTCAAAATAATCAAACAGTTTAGCATTTTGCAGACATAATGACATGAAATCATAGATAATGTATCTCCGAGATGCAAGTAATAGCTTTTTATCAGCCGTATCATAATATGATTGTGGGTGATTCACAGCCAGTCTCAGAAAAAACATCAGGTTTGTTAGCACTTTTTGTTAAGTGCTTTGTAAGCCTTAAAGGGATGCCCCAAATATTGAATGTGTCAGAATACATCTGATAGACCAGTTCTGCTTGAAAAAGCAAAATCATCCCATCCTATGAAATGTTTTCTATTTGCAAGAAATAATTGTGAGGCACCTCAGAAAATGTATAGCTGTATATTTCTCATAAACCCCTACATTCAATTGAATGAGAAACTTACATGTGCATTAGACAATGCATTTCGGCTTCCATTCCCCTGTCCTAGAAGTTTTCTCTTATTTATTTAAAGGAACACTATAGTGTTGGGAATAAAAACCTGAATTCTGATCACTATAGTGTCCCTCTGCCCCCACCACAGCTCCACCCCAAGGCAGTTAAAACATGGCCCCCTTTAAAACACTTTACCTGATTCCAGGGCCAAAGTTCCTCAGTGCTGGCTCCGTCTCCACCTCCTCTGAAGTCAGCACAGAGGAGGAACCTAATTTGCATGCACGTGCCTTTCCCATAGGAATCCCTATGGTGATTTTTTTTAAGCATGAGAATGTCCAGCATCATTCCGCGAAGTTAAATTCTATGAAACAACAGGTAGCACCTCTAGTGGCTGTCTGGTAGACAGTCGCTAGAGGCAGTCATAAGCCAGCAATATTAACATTGCAGTTTTTTTGAAAGTGCAATGTGTTACATTACATGGCTAAGGGGACAGAGACGTGGCACCAGGGCCAGACTGGGTAAAAAATTTGGGCTGGGCATTTTTCAATCACAGCGGCCCACTGTAAAGGAGGCAGTGCCAGACAGGGTGTGTTTTGTCATCACCAATGACTAGCACGCCTCCTGCTCTTCCAGGGCAGCCCATGCGCAGAGCCTTGCTGAAGAGTTCTCGAAGAGCTCTCGCATGAGAAAAAGCTGTGTATTTGTACTGCACAGCGCCAGCAAATTTATTATGCATGCATGTGTAGTGTTTGACATGTCTCTGGGATACCAGAGGACAAAAGGCCAGGAAAGCATATTGTGCATGTTTTTGAGCCTGCTTGAGAATGCGTGTCAGAAGAGTGAGCTGATTGTGGTGCAGAGTTTTGTGTAAATCGGTCAGTATCAGTTGTGTTTGTGGATAGGAGCTGTGGAGAGGGGGGGTACAGTGTGAGTGTGAGGGATGCAATTTGTGTTGTGAGGGGTACAGTTTGTGCGTGTGAAGGATGCAATGCGTGTGTGTGTGTGCGAGGGATACAGTATGTGTGTGAATGTGTAAGGGGTGCAGTGTGTGTGAATGTGTTGAGAGGTATTGTGTGTAGGGAGGGGTCAGATTAAGGCAAATCTATTTATTTAATTTATGTTTAATTAAAAATATATACTTTATGCCCTTCTCCCTTCTTACCTTTGCCCAGGGAGAAGGGGCATTGCTTCCAAGTGGTCCTAGTGGTGAGTGAATTCTAGCCAGTAGCTCCTGAGGCATGAGTTAATTCTTGCAAGATCAGAGCATTGCTGGAAAGAGCTCCAGGTCTTTCTCTCCCTCCTTTTCAAGTGGCCACAGCAAAGTGCCAACAGGCTGGTGAGGGAGATCTTTGATGGCACAGAGCATGGCCAGCGTGATTAGTGTCAGCCCTGCATGACTGGGGAGATCCACTTATCTCCCCTGATGACCTTGGCCTGTGGCTATTGTGACCCACTGGGCTTTTGCCCAGTCTGCCTAATGGCCAGTTTGGGCCTGCGTGGCACCCAAACTACTTCAATCAGATGAAGTGGTCTGGGTGCCTATATTGTCCTTTCAGTAAGCATAAAGGTAATCATGGGTAGAGCACACATATGTGTGTTTGTGGGGTGCAAAAATGTTTAATAAAAGTAATCAGCAATACAAATGACAACAATTATATTACAGTAGTGTCAAATTACATCATGAAACAACGCACAAAAATCACAGGAGGAGAGACTGGTTATATAAAAAGCAGTTATTAACATTATAAAATTCTGCATCATGCAATCATTTTCAAACAACGACCTCACGTATACACACAGTATTTATTTGCTAAATGAGAAATGACCGAGTGAAAACACGTATGACATCATATACACATTGAGCAATACAGTCCTGATGTATTGCAAGTGCACTCAATAATACAGACCTAATTACACATAAAACTGTGTTAATATTGTGCCTAAATAAAACAAGCCATTTATTTATATATTTGTAAGCCTGTAGGGAAGAGAGATAATAAGAAAAAGAATGACCTATAGAAAGTAGTAGTTTTTTTACTCACACTATATAAATTACAATTGTAATTACTCTGCATTGCTCATTATCTCTTCTGTTCTTAAACATCACCTTTAGATTGTAAGCTCACTTGAACAATACACCCCATTGTCTACTGACCACTCCTCAGTGTCAGCTGATTACTCCACTGTAAAGATTTTCAGTGCTGGTGTTGGTGCAAATGTTGGTGCTGGGGAAGAGACTCTAGGGTTAAACTGTTTGTGGAACTATTTAACCCCTAAAGGTAAGCTAGCCCCAGGGACCTCCAAACACCCAAACAACTAAATCTAAATTAAGTTGTTATGGTGCATGGAGTTTTCCTGTAAAAGCACCATGATTCTCCTTGTGGATGATGTTTGGAGCCCCGTAGCTTCTTGAGTTCAACCGAGATGTCTTCAAAGTTCTATTTTTCCTGTAAAGGTGCATTTTAATATATGTTTGTGTGGGGACAATAGTGTATTATCTGACATTACACACAAAACATGTTATGGGATGTTTGTAATTAAACTTGTGTGTGGAGGAAAAATTTGGTTCAGTCGAATAACTTTGTCTTGAAAAAAAATATTCGTTTAAAGGAACACTATAAAGGCAGGAACACAAACATGTATTCCTGACCCTATGGTGTTAAAACCACCATCTAGCCTGAGCCTCTCCGCTACCCCCTCCCATCCTTGCCTCCCTAAATATAGCAAAATCTTACTTGTATTCAAGTCTTCAACTACTGCCTCTGCCCCTGATCTGCCTGCTTAGCTGACATCATCAGAAGTGATTCTCTGAGCCAATTGCAATGCTTTCCCATAGGATTGGCTGAGATTGTCAAGGAGGTAGATTAGGGACAAACACAGCCTTGGCCAATCAGCATCTCCTCACAGAGATGCATTGAATCAATGCTTCTCTATGAGGAAAAATCAGTGTCTCAATGCAGAGGGTGGAGACACTGAATGGCAGTGTTGCACAGTGTGCAGCACTGCCCCAGGAAGCACCTCTAACAGCTATCTGAGGAGTGGCCAGTAGAGTTATCACTAGGCTGTAATGTAAACATTGCATTTTCTCAGAAAATAAAGTGTTTACAGCAAAAAGCCTGAATGGAATGATTCTACTCACCAGAACAAATGCAATAAGCTGTAGTTTTTCTGTAGCCTATAGTGTGCCTTAAATAGTCCTACAGTCATCCATGTGGTGATTTGGCTCGCCAACATTTTCTTCCATGTGAAAATATGCAAATATATTTGGAAAAACGATTCAGGTGAACAAAAAAGATGCGAAAATCAGTCTAATATGAAAATGTTATGTATATATTTTGTAGTAAGCTGATAGGTGCATTTTAGCGCCATCTAGTTCACAGATGAAGTGAGAAAAATGATCCAATATAGGGAAAAAATAGGAAGAGCGGTAAAATAAATCTGTATATATATATTATATATTTATAATATATAGAGATGTATTTTACTATTCCTCTGTTTTTTCTCTATATTGATCACGCCTCACTTGATTTGTGAATAAAACCAACATTTAGTGGCTGCCCCTTTTTGGTGCCACGGACGAACTCCAAATGACAAATCCAAATCACATGCATATACTTATTCATTGCATGAGTTAGTTGGCTATATGTCCATATGGCGCATCGGTATTATGGAAGTCAGACAACTCGCTGATGAGCCTAAATTAAGATGAATTAAAGGAACACTCACTCCAGTCACCATAACAACTTAATCTAAAAAAACCTCTTACCTTAAAAAGTTAAACCGTTCAAGAATTGCTTAACCCTCAAGTTTCCTCCAGCGTTGATCTTCAGGTCCCCTAGACGGCATCCAACATCTGAATCTCAGTTACAAGAAAGGCACCCTGCCCTGGTCTGCGTTTCCTATAACTGAGATTCAAAACCAGTCTAGCCTAAAGAACTTGGAGTTCAGCACTGGAGGCTTCTTTTGGGGTTAAACCAGTTGGGAATGGCTTAACCCCTTTAACCCCTTAATGTAAGAGTGCACCCGTGGACCTCCAGGCACCATAACAACTTAATTTAGTGTTATGAAGTGTCTCTTTAAGGTTTGTTTGAAACTGAAATGCACAAGTTTATTTGCAGTACCAGCTTCTTCAGCATCTGCAGATTCCTCAGTGCTATTTTGTTCTGCATCTTAATCTGAGAACTGAGTAAGTGAGAATTTGATGTCAAATTTCACTATTGAACATTCTATCTGATGGGAACATCAGGTGTTTCTAAAACATAGATTTAAAGATTATTTTCGCACCTTTCTTTTTCTGATCTAGATTTTAAAGGTAAGCTGTCAGTAGATCACGACTTGCTGTTTATGGATAGTGCATGGTGGGAAATATAACTCACAAAAAAAAAAACAGATTATGGAAATGTATTATTAGAATGATGTCAAACAACTTTGGATAACCTTTAACCCCTTAAGGACACATGACATGTGTGACATGTCATGATTCCCTTTTATTCCAGAAGTTTGGTCCTTAAGGGGTTAAGAGAGATAGATTAATCGTATAGAATTTATTGGTGCAATAGATATATTTAATTTCAAACTATTTTTAATGAACATTTATTAGAATAAAGTAAAGTTTTCCACCCATATATAATATTTTTGTTGAATTAAAAAGCTGCTATTAGAAAAAGCTTTTAGACTTACAGTGGTTGACTTTATTCATTTTTTTTGACTGACAAACTTTAGATCTGATTTAATTTAAAAACATTTAGTAAGCCTCCATTAAACAAAAACAAACTCCCTTTAACTTTGGAATGTTGAGAATTTTCACAGAGGAGATTATTAAAGGAACACTATAGTCACCTAAATTACTTTAGCTAAATAAAGCAGTTTTAGTGTATAGATCATTCCCCTGCAATTTCACTGCTCAATTCACTGTCATTTAGGAGTTAAATCACGTTGTTTCTGTTTATGCAGCCCTAGCCACACCTCCCCTGGCTATGATTGACAGAGCCTGCATTGAAAAAAACATGGTTTCACTTTCAAACAGATGTAATTTACCTTAAATAATTGTATCTCAATCTCTAAATTGAACTTTACAGGAGGCTCTTGCAGGGTCTAGCAAGCTATTAACTGTCAGGATCGGGACAGGGATCCAACACGCAGAGTACAAACAGTAGCCAGATACGTATACCGGACCTTAGAATGGCCGGACTAACGTAAGTAGTACAGTATAGAATGGTCAAAGACAAGCCGAGGTCGAGGGTAACAGAAGACAGGTAAGCGAGAGACAAGCCGAATCAAGGGTAACAGAGAATAGCAGAGTAAGGTAAACAAGCCGGGTCAAAACCAAAAGGGATAATAGAATACACAAGCACTGAGTGACTAGAACAAGCTAGAACCACGACAGGACAATGAGCTAATGAAAGAAGCTCTGTTAAATACCCTGATCAGAGCAGTAACCACGCCTCCGAGGCGTCCTGATTGGTCCTGCAGCAATTGACTGACAGGTCATTCCGGGGGAGTGTCCTGATGACTACTTCCTGCCTAGATGCTGTAAAAGGCAGTCACTCCCTCGCGGACGGCCTAGCATGACCGGATAGACCGTGGGGAAGGGAGCCATCAGACCGTCTGGATGGAGGAACAGCTAAGTCTCTACCTCTTTCGGAGGTAGAGACCACAGGTACCCTGACAGTACCCCCCCCCCTCAGATACGCCCACCGGGCGGAATGAACCGGGACGAGATGGGAAGCGAGAGTGATACGCCCTGCGGAGACGGGGAGCATGAACATCCTCCTGAGGTACCCAACTCCTCTCCTCAGGACCATATCCCTTCCAATCAACCAGATATTGTTCTCTCCCCCATGGAGATTCGAGAATCAATAATAGAGTTAACCTCATACTCCTCCTGACCCTCCACCTGAACGGGGCGAGGAGGGGCTATTGTGGAGGAAAATCTGTTACATATGAGTGGTTTCAGCAATGAAACGTGAAACGAGTTCGGGATGCGTAAGGTATTAGGAAGAGCTAAACGATACGCAACTGGATTGATACGGGTCAGCACCCTGTAGGGTCCAATATAACGAGGAGCGAACTTCATGGAGGGCACTTTTAAACGGATGTTCCTCGTGCTCAGCCATACCCTATCACCTGGAACAAAGACCGGAGCCGCCCTTCTACGTTTATCAGCGTGTTTCTTGACCAACATAGAGTTGTGCACAAGGATTTGTCGAGTTTGATCCCACAACTTCCTCAAATTGGCAACATGAACATCAACCGACGGCACCCCCTGGGAAGGAGAATCCGAAGGAAGAATAGACGGATGAAAACCATAATTCATGAAGAAGGGGCTTGAATGAGTAGAATCGCAAACGAGATTGTTGTGTGCAAACTCCGCCCAGGGAATCAAACCGACCCAATCATCCTGGTGTTCAGAAACAAAGCATCGAAAATATTGTTCAATTTTCTGGTTGGTATGTTCAGCAGCTCCGTTAGACTGAGGATGATAGGCAGAAGAAAAGTTTAATTTAATACCAAGTTGAGAGCAGAAGCCTGTGATCTTTATAATTAGGAGTAGAGGACAAAATAGAAACACCCAAGGCCTGTCCTCTAGAGAGACTTAGGAGCGAGCGTTTCCCGGGCGGTTAGAACAGTTCGAGAGTAAATGACCCTTGGCTCCACAATACATACACAAACCCTCTCTTCTCCTGTACTGTCTTTCCTCCTCAGAGAGGCGGGTGTACCCTATCTGCATAGGTTCAGTAAGCAAAGATACCGTGGAGTCAGGACTTGGAAAAGCGGGAGCTAACCTAAAAGAAGGTCTCCGGTTCCTCTCTCGAGTGTTCTGTCTCTCTCTTAAACGTTCATCTATACGAGAGATGAACGAAAGTAAATCCTCTAAATTCTCAGGGAGTTCTCTGGTAGCAACCTCATCAAGGATTACATCAGATAGGCCATTCAAAAATACATCCATATACGCCTGCTCATTCCACTTGACTTCTGCTGCCAGAGACCTGAACTCTAGTGTATAATCCACCAGAGTTTGGTTCTCCTGTCTCAGGCGCAACAGTAGTCTGGCTGCATTAACCCTTCTACCTGGAGGGTCAAATGTTCTTCTAAAAGCAGCTACAAATGCGTTATAGTTATAAACTAATGGGTTATCGTTCTCCCATAGTGGGTTGGCCCATCTCAGAGCTTTCTCAATAAGTAGGGTGATAATAAATCCTACCTTTGCCCTATCTGTAGGATAAGAGCGAGGTTGCAATTCAAAGTGGATACTAATCTGGTTTAAAAAACCATGACACTTCTCAGGAGCCCCACCATAGCGTACTGGGGGGGTAATGCTAGAAGAAGCACCCACTGTGGCTACCTCTAGACCTGACCCGACAGGAGAAACAGGGGTATTACGTATCTCCTCTGGTGGGTTATTGGCACGAGCTAATAGAGCCTGTAGCGCAAGCGCCATCTGATCCATTCTGTGATCCATGGCTTCAAACCTAGGATCAGGAGAAGCCAGCTGACTGTTTGTACTTGCAGGATCCATTGGCCCTGTCGTAATGTCAGGATCGGGACAGGGATCCAACACGCAGAGTACAAACAGTAGCCAGATACGTATACCGGACCTTAGAATGGCCGGACTAACGTAAGTAGTACAGTATAGAATGGTCAAAGACAAGCCGAGGTCGAGGGTAACAGAAGACAGGTAAGCGAGAGACAAGCCGAATCAAGGGTAACAGAGAATAGCAGAGTAAGGTAAACAAGCCGGGTCAAAACCAAAAGGGATAATAGAATACACAAGCACTGAGTGACTAGAACAAGCTAGAACCACGACAGGGCAATGAGCTAATGAAAGAAGCTCTGTTAAATACCCTGTTCAGAGCAGTAACCACGCCTCCGAGGCGTCCTGATTGGTCCTGCAGCAATTGACTGACAGGTCATTCCGGGGGAGTGTCCTGATGACTACTTCCTGCCTAGATGCTGTAAAAGGCAGTCACTCCCTCGCGGCCGGCCTAGCATGACCGGATAGACCGCGGGGAAGGGAGCCATCAGACCGTCTGGATGAAGGAACAGCTAAGTCTCTACCTCTTTCGGAGGTAGAGACCACAGGTACCCTGACATTAACTTAGCAGGGGATAAGAAAATCTTAATTAAACAGAACTTGCAATAAAGAAAGCCTAAATAGGGCTCTCTTTACAGGAAGTGTTTATGGAAGGCTGTGCAAGTCACATGCAGGGAGGTGTGACTAGGGTTCATAAACAAAGGGATTTAACTCCTAAAGGCAGAGGATTGAGCAGTGAGGCTGCAGGGGCATGTTCTATACACCAAAACCGCTTCATTAAGCTAAAGTTGTTCAGGTGACTATAGTTTCCCTTTAAATATATGAGTATGTTCTGCAGAGACATTACCCAATCTCTGGAAATAAAGGGTATCTTGGAAAATGTTATAAAAATCTAGTTTTGACAAATGCTTCACTTTCAATTCATTTTCATTTTTATAACTGAGCCATTCATTAGTTCACAGTGAGTTCACAGATCACACTGGGGAGCAGAGAACAAGTTTAAAATCAGGTCGCACACCCCATTTTAGTAGCACAATTTGGCTGGAAGCATTGGGGGTAAATAGACTAGACATTTCCTCTCCTACAGCAAACTCTTTATTCACCAAACGTTATAAATGAGCCAGACTTTCATGTGTCTTCCAGCTGAACCCAACAAGTGGCTCTTTCCCCATCAATACATAGTACTCTCTTTGTACAGAATTTTGTATTTTTCCTTGTTTTCCCATAATAGCAGAAAATATTCAGTTCAAGTACAATTTCCATGTTATAGTTACTTTCAATATCCTTTTTATTTGCAAGGGCTGAGTTAGCTCAATTTATTTTAGATGAAAATTCAAGATGGACAGATATTGACTGTCGGACCTCACGTAAAACTGTAATTTCAAGGTCAAATGGACGATTTCATTCCAATAAATAAAGCATAGTAGCTTTTTTTAAACAATACTGTCTGTTAATTGTCTTGTTTAGTGTACTATGGACTTACAGATGTTACTATTGTCAACTAATGCCCACATTTTAAATGCTGGACATGTGTTCATTGTTCTATAATGGGGAAAAAAATAAGAAAGTTAAAAAAATATATATATATAAGTGTAAAAAATTGGAGAAATTAACCTAAGTGTAAAAAAGCATGTTGCCTGCAAGATCCAAAACTGTTTCTTAAAAAAAACTTTAGACAGATTATTGTAAAATGATATCAACAAATGAAAGCATTTATTGTATGTTTAAGGTAAGTATTAAAATGCATCTGGTTAAGGATGTATTCTAACATTTGGATTGTAGAATAGAAAAAAAAAAGAGCCAAAAAACAAGAGTATGTGGTTATTGCTGGACAAACATTTGGAAACAAATTATAAAATGCACCATTCAGTACTGAACAAGGGTGCCTCCATACTGCCTTAAACACTTCAAATGTTCAACGAACACTGGCACATTGGAGTCCAATAGATTAAAAAGTAATTTAGGAATGAAGTCCTGAGCGAATAAACAATGTCAAAAGTAATCCTGTAATAAAAAAAATAGGGCATCCATAAAGGAACTGCTAAACGAATAAAAAAATAGGATTCTCCAGAATTCCCTCTTTCTTCATACCCACAACATAAGTAACTAAAAAAGTTCAAAGCGTGTTTTTTTTCCATCTCTTTCGGGCACATGGCAACATTTAAATGAATACATAATTCCTGGAGACCCCCTATAAGACCAGCCATTCACACGTATAATCCCTTTAAACAATGTGCAGATAACAAGATTTTAAATGAATGCAGTAACTCCTAGACTCCTCGTTAATCCCATAGTGGGGTACACCAAACTCCAAAATGCACTCACTCCGTTCAATGTCAGAGTGTTCCTAATTTGTTGCAAAGTCGGAAGTACTTCAATCTGTTTTTTTTTTTTACCTTCTTTTAAATGAACAGCAAAAACAGATTTGGGAAAGGCTGAACTTGATGGATGCATCTCTCATTTCGGCTATGACACTATATAAGCCATTTAATGAGTGGTAACGCTAAACCTACATCTGATCTCTCATTAGTGAGGAATATGCAATACACTTTCTCACAATCGGGGATGGAGGTTGGTGCAACAACCAAAGAAAGAGTTACACTGATGTGAAGCTATAAACAACCTGTAATTTATCACAAAGAATGATTAATATTATGCATACTGTAAAGCCTTTATTGAAGTCTATGCATTTGGAATCAATATCTTAATCTGAGGGCTCGGACCCTTCAGTCTGTAGCCGTTTATGAAAGCTAACTCTAATCAGTCGATTGATCCCTCTTTGATTGCCTTGTGTTGTTGATGACCTTCAAATCTCACATATTGACTTAGTTTCCAAACTGTAGGCTACAGCCTTCAGTTTAATCGCAAGGTCACCTCCAATTCCGGCCTCCAAAAGCAAACTGCAAATAAACTGACTTAGAATACACATACCTTTTCATATCTCAGACTTTGTTTTCAAAAGCAGAATTCTTACCAATTAAATTCTATTGCTAACGTAAAACAAGACAGAGTCTACTCCTCCCATGCGCCTTAAATTCGTAGCTCTGTTTTTTGAATCCCATTTACATTTAGCAGACAGCTTGCCCAGTTCCCTTCTGTACTATATCATTGCAGAAATACATCAGTATTTTCTATTTACGATTTGTGTAAATCTCCCTGTATCCCTTTGTCTCAGATAATCAAAGTTTTATTGTATCAGTGCAGGAAACATACTTTCAAAGACTGTGACATCCGTTCCGTGGCATAGTACGATTACCTTTCCATTTAACCACCTGGAATTAAGCCTTAAAGCGTAGCTGTAAATCCTGCTAAATTGTTCAAATATAAGTCACTTGTGTACTTTAAAGAGGCAGTAAGGGATGTGGGAAGCAGCACTGTGCATCACTCTTTTCTAGAACTCCCGAACGAAAACCTAGAAAACTACATTGTTCAAAGGGTTTTAGAATCATTCTGTTTAATAAAAGTGAGTGTCGGTGTCATATTAAAGCATTATCATTCTCTGGAACGAGAGAGAAAAAAAAAAGAATGGGTTCAGCTTTTCTTAAAGCGATAGAATCTGCTTAAATTTCAACATTCTTAAATTGCAATGTTAACGATCATCTGGTGATTTTTTAATTTGATCATACAGTGACCACGGAAAAATGTAAATACTGTTCAAACAGAAACTGACTTAAAGGACTACTATAGTGCCAGGAAAACAAACTCGTTTTCCTGGCACTATATAATCCTTAGGTCCCCCCCCTCCCTCAGGCCCCCTCCCACTGGGCTGAAGGGGTTAAAACCCCTTCAGTCATTTACCTTAATCCAGCGCCGGGCTCCCTCGGTGCTGGTGACCTCTCCTCCCTCTCCAACGTCAGCTCCCGAGTGGAGCCGAATGTGCATGCTTTCCTACGGACGTTCTGCATGCTCAATGCGATTTTCGCATTGAGCATCGGGGAAGCGCCTCTAGCGGCTGTCAGGGAGACAGCCACTAGAGGCTGGATTAACCAAGCAATGTAAACATAGTAGTTTCTCTGAAACTGCTATGTTTACATCTGAAGGGTTAAAAACTGTGGGACCTGTCACCCAGACCACTTCATTGAGCTGAAGTGGTCTGGGTGACTATAGTGGTCCTTTAAGTGACGTCCATTACTACATGTCAAATCTGTGCGTAAATCTTGTGTGACCTCAGTTTTTTTTTAAATAACAGATATTTACTTTTTTTTTTTTTTTTTAAAGACAATTTCTGTTTTTTTTTTTTATCTGTATGAACAGTCCCGTTGGGTCAAATTCTACTGTTATCTAAACAGTTGCTGCTCATCCTAGTTTTCTAGTTGCAGTGATTGTTCTGCGTGAAATCGCAGCAGTCCCCGCTTTTGCTGAAAAATTCAACTGCTCCAAAAATGCAACCGTAATCACTTATGCAATAATCTCTTTATGAAATCATTTTAAACTGGATCAACTAAAAATAGTTAACACTGCCTTTTTTAATTTCCAATTTAAGTTACATATATTTCTTGGGATCAAAAGAAAGCAGAAGAATTAAATGGGTTATAGTACATTTTAATTAAATGCCAATGCCAAAAAGTAATTTTCTCCCCTAAGCTGTTAAGTGCAAAGATACAGGCCAGCTAAGCCTTAATTATTAGATGATATTAAAACAAGACAATTTACTCTCAATTAACGTTACAATAATTTATTTATAAATTGGCAGCGTATGCATTTATTCCCCATAACCTATAATGACAATGCTAATATCCTTGCACCATTAGACAGTCAGGCTGTACAATATTAACTTCTGTTACTGATGAAAATGTGCTTTTTTTTTTTCTTCCTCTGCCTAAACTTTTCCAGGGATGTTATTTCAAACTGTTTGTCTCCGCAGGGTAATTTAAAGAGTTTTATGATGCGTGGCCCAAAAATGACAACAAATTCTGTTGGGGGAAATCACAACTCCAAGATCTCAATTGCTTTTTACGAGGTTCATTACAGGGTAGGCATTTTAGATGTAAACGATATTGTCCTTAACTTCACTTTTAAAAGAGCCTTTAAAATAAACCAGACACCTAAATAATAATAATTATTATAATAATAATCAGTGCAAGATACAAAACTGCTTATATTCCATGTTCACATTTTTTACAATAATTGCAAAGTTTGTAAAATATTTTTCATTTTCAGGATACATTTTAGCTTTTCCCGTCACGAAGCAGTACGAAAAAAAGAAACTAGTTAATCTTGGGAAATAAAACGATCTGAGCATCAGAGAAAAGAATGAATTGCTAAAATATAATATTATCTTTAAAATGACTCAGTTGTTTATAGATTGTGTTCAAAAACTGGATGTATATCACGTTCTCCGTTTTAGATAGTTTCCACGAAATAAACTGATTTGGTGAAGCCAGCTAACAGCTTTGTTCATTTATTGATGTAACATTTGAAATCCTCTTCAGTCTGAAGATGACTGGCAGGAGATCGGTAAAAGGAGAATGCAGTAAAAGTTTTTATCCCTTACTGATGTAGAGTCCTGAATCCAAGTCAATCACAAAACATGGCAGGTAGACAGCAGGTTATAGACAAACTTTTACTTTTGAAACAAATGAGACATGAGTTGTGTATGTGTATAAATTCAAGGATAAATAAGAAAGCAACAAGCTGGGAAAAATGACAATTTGCATGAGTCAAGACCTGCTGCAATATTTAATCAAAGGAAAGTCCAAAAACACACACAACCAATGAGAGGCCATTGACCAAAAACCTCTGATTGACAAAGGAAACCAAACAAGGCTGACATAGTTTGTGCAGAACAAACCATTGCTTATTGTTAGTCAGTTGATACAAGGTAACAACGTTTGTGTCATTTTGAAGATTTTGGGATTCGTACTTGGTGGAAGGTATACTGTACAACAGTGAAACACTTACAGGATTTGAACTAAACGAGGAACTTGCAGAGTTTGATGATGCAAACAGTTTTTCTGTTTTGGAATCCAAGGTCCAACTCCTTTTCAGGTCTCAATAGTTCTTGGTTTAGTGAATTACCATAATAGTGTATACAAAAAAGCATAAATATTGGGTTGCTATAAAGAAATGCTGTCAAGTCTATGGCCAAGCATCGCAGTTTGTTAGCAAGACATTGATAAAGGCTCTCTCTATTTTCTATACATGGAGTGATCGAGACATTATCTTCTTTTCCTGAACACCTCTGCTTGTAGTTGTTTTAATTAGAACAAATTGTTTTCACTCTGACAGGCCCGGATTCGACAAACTGAACGAATGCTCAGTGGGCCTCAGTGGCCAGTACCAAGAGCTGATTGGAGAGGTCTCCCCAACTGCTTAATTATCCGACATGTTACTGCCTAGGCCACAGTGTGCTCTTTGTCCATTTTGGGACCGCTTGTAGCTGTGATGTGAGGTACAATGGAGGCTCTTGCTGTGTCCAGCATTGGTATCTGAACAGTCTGCACTGGTACTGAATGATCAAACACCCAATGTCAACATGGCAGTGGGTAGTCATAGGCTGAGAGAGTAATCTCTGCCCCAGTCCCTAGTATGATTTGGTAAGGCATAATTCTGTCTTAGCTATATCGTAACTGGGGGTTGGGCGGCAGGTTACTAAGGACTGAGTATCTCTTCTAAATGGCTTGTAAACTGTTTAACATGGAGCCTGGCAGCCATTGACTCAATGATCCATAAACACTTCATTCATTTGAAGTGGTGATGATGTCTATTGTGTTTCTTTTGCAAAAAAAATGCATTTATTAAAATGTGCACAAATATTTCCTAAGCCATTGAAACTTAACTTTCAATAGTTTCATAACTGGCCTCTGCATGCCATACAGGAAGAGAAAATTACAGCTGGATGATTGACAGCCCATGGAGGCATACCTACACACAGAAAAAAAAAATATTTATCTCTAAAATTAAACATTATTAAAAAGAAAGGATGTAGGGAAAGGATCTTTGCACAATAACCCCATTCAGGAAGATAGAAGTGGTTATGGTGCTTAGAGTGACCCTGTAAGCTTTAGTATGTCGAAATGCTGTTTAGTTACATGGAGTGTTGATTTAATGGAAATGTCATGGTAAAGGTTGAGTTGTTTTAACATTAATTAGTTAGAGAATACTATAATATTTAAAATAAGCAAAACATGGTCACAGGAAGCAATGATTGTCCTTCTTTTTTATTTCATTACATTTTGCTGTTTTAAATAGACTGTTAGAATTCTAACGAATTTTGTTGTGACAGTATTTGTTTTTAAAGTGTAGTATAACATAAAAAAGTGTTTTAAACGATATGATTGATTGCCGGATTCACTTTTTGCTTTGCAAGCAGTATTTTACAAAGTGGTAGATTGTTACTCGTCTTTTTTCAATGTGCTTGCAGCAATTAAATATGCTGGACGTATAAATAACAGTAATAATAATGATAATTACACAAATTAATCAACAAATAAACAAATAAATATTAAGGAAGATTCCGAAGATATCTGCAGCTTATCAAAGTATCTACCAGGAAAGGACATAATTCTTGCAAAAGTCCTTCTTTTAAAAATCTTAATATACTGTTGTTATCAGAACCAAAAAAAAATAATAATAAACATTAATTTATGCTAGCATGATTAACCCCCTGAACACCAGAGGTAAGCTCAACCCATTGCTTTGCCATCCATTGGACCCATTTCTAGTTTTCAAAAGATTATCCGTCATTCATTTTCGCAAGGAGGGGACATGTTTTACACACGTGTTTGCTCTCATTAATGGAGATATATATGTTTTTCCTCCAGATCTGCAGCTTGGAGGATTTCATTTGAGTTGTTGTCTCAGCACAACGGGTGTTAAATGTAATAGAGATGACTTGACAAGCTGACAAGGTAAGATTGCAGCCTGGGAACTCATCAACGGGTCAATAAAACATAATATGCTCCGTTCAGGCTGTAATTTGACAGGGGGGTGAGGGGGGGATAGGAATGAGAACTAATAAGCTCATCCACGCAGAAGAGTGAATCCCCAATTACACCCTTGATGCTGAAAGGGTCTGTTTTATTGAACCTCAATGCAATGTGAGACTCTTCAGGGATTCTCCATTTATCAGTTTGATGTAAATTACCGGAGTGTAGATTGGTCATAATGTATACAGTAAACTATTTACAAAGGTGTACGGACAGCAAGTTTACCAAATAAATATTCATTTTCCTTGTCCCTCCTCCCTACATCAGGTTTGATAAATGTTTTAGGCTTCGCTGGTGGACAGCAGCGAGGGGGCATGTTACGATTTATTGGATTAAGAGGAGTGCAGGAGGGAAATTATGTTATATTGCAAGACCAGTGACATTTGTCTTGTAAACACGTAAAGGGTCACTTGCTGATGCAAATTAACCCTAACTAGCCAGAGGTGGTTACACATGGCTGTACACTGATTCAAAGTGACACCTGCTGTCCGTTTCACATGAAAAAATGCATTTTATGCGATTCAGGAATGCTGCAAAACACCAAAGGGGGGACTCAGAAGGGAACTGGCTAACTGGCTTGTAAAATAAATAAACCAATATTTTAGTGTCATTAATAAATATTTGAAGAACAAATAAAACCATTTAGTCAAGCAGTGATTTTGTATGTTTTTTTTTTTTCGTTTGTTTGTTTTTTTTGCAAATCTTTTGATCGCACCAAATATTTTACACATCTCAAACATTCTTCAAGTATTTGCCTTTGGCTTAATTTACTCCCACTGAAGGTTATTCCACTACCCTTATTCCAGCGCTGCATGGGTCAGGTCATGGCTGACTTTGCCATTGCTCCGCCTGCATGTCTGAAACCATCATCATTGAAGATCTCAGCCAATCCAATGCTTTCCCATAGCAAAACGCCACACTGCGCCAATCAGCATCTCGTCATAGAGATACATTGAATCAATGCATCTCTGGGAGGAAATTTTTATCGCCTCCATGCAGAACATGGAGACGCTGAACTTCAGTGCTGCACACTGTGCTGCACTGAGCCAGGAAGCACCTCCAGTGGCTGTCTGAGTGACTGTCACTAGATGTGTAACTAGGCAGTAATGCATTCTCTGAAAATGTAATGTTTGCTTTTAAAAGCCTGCAGGGACAGGCAGTAGACACCAGAACCACTACATTAAGCTGTAGTTTTTCTAGTGACTATAGTGTCCCTTTAATTGTGGCTTCTGTAGACAAATCATTTGAATACTTTTTAATATAGTATTAAATCATTTGGAAAGCTTATTAAAGCAAGGATAATATTAAATTGAGGCCTATAATCAGTAACTTTGGTAGAGAAGAGACATCAATGTTGGGTAGATAAAATTACCAGTAAGACCTGGAGAGAAAGCCATTATTTGAGAGTGATCAGGTTTTTAATCCTCTGTAATAAACAGATTAAACCACAATGATAGTGGACCCAAATTTCACATTGAAGCATAGTATATATACTAATAATCACTGAACAGAATGTGGCAGATAATATTACATACCCATCTGTGCTCCTGCTCATGTTGCTATGTCTCTATTGGACACAACCGACCATAAAATATAAAAACAATTGCAGTAATAATTCTATCTGGCTAAGCATCATGGGAAGTGTAGTCCGCAAGCATCTGCAATGCCACGTTTAATCGTCAGAGTTCTAAACCTACCGACCATGCATGTTTCAGCCTACAGTTTGTCATATTTTCCCCTCCCAAATTATTACTCAGATATTCCTCCTGCTGGAGTTTCCAATGTCTATTAATAATCTTAACGACTTCTTGACTTTGGGAACTGTATGTGCTTATAAATCTTACTGGATCCTCATTACTTGGCTTTTTTCTCCAGAACTAATAGAGTTTCATGATTTGTATGTTAGTTTTCTGATTAACTTAACAGAATTGATTCTCAGGGTGATGGATGCTGGTGTCTAATGATTGAACATTACCCGTCACAAGCCAGGTACTAGCGAAGACAGTAATACCTTCTTCTTTCTGAAGGACGTCCATTGTTTTTTGAGAGAATTAGGCAACAGGCACAGTTACTTTATGTGAACCCACATGAGTGTCTTCTAGTTGGATATCGACCACCAAATGTCACAGCCACGAGCAGCCCTTTATCTGATTCTTACTTTATTCTCCCCTCGGTTGAAATAAAGAAAATTAGGTTTGTCTAGAGGCAAAATAGCAGAAATAATCTAGTATTTTGCAAATTATTGACTATAATCAGAAAGCAAAATTATTTTAAATGCTACAAGAGTAGGTATTTATGTAGTTTTATTCATTTCTATAGTTAGATTATAACTGGGGTCGATAAAATATCTCCCCCATCGTTTGTAGAACTACAGCGTTCAGGATGCTTTGGGAATTGCCATGTGTTTTAGCCTTTAAAATAGGAAAAGTATTTACATTATTGTATTAAGCAGCCTGTCTCGTAGTGTTATACAACATTTATCCAGAATCCAAAGCATTCTGAGGTTACATTCTAAGACAACTGTATGAATCCTGTATGGCCTATTAAAGTGGCTCTTGGAAAGCTGACTAGTAATATACATACTAGTTTATTAATATTTTCCCTTTAAATGCTGATACACAAGTTGAACTATAACCAGGGATGCCTGTGAACATCACCACATATGTTGGAGACGATGAATGTCAATCAGTGTTATAGGCTCCACCCTTTGCAGCTGTCACTTACATAGAGAAGGATGGACAAAGAGAAACAATGTTTCGCTTTTCCCCTTCTCCAATGCTGTCCCAGGATTAACGTTGATTTTTTATGTCAATTACTAAAACTGACATTTTATTTTTATTAAATGCACCATTACACAGACAAAAAGGATAACACAAGTTAAATGTGATATGTTATACAATGGTGTTATTTCTACAGAAGAGACTGTGTCCCTTTAATAGTCAGAAACATGCACAGAAGCAGCCAGATTTAATGTAAACAGCGCTTCTAAAGAGAGAGCTATGTTTAAATAGACACTATAGTCACCTGAATCACTACAGCTTAATTCTGGTGTCTATAGCCTGTCCCTGCAGACTGTGCAATTACGACATTGCCTTTTCAGAAAAAAGGTAATGTTCACATTTGTGCCTAGTAACACCTCTAGTGGCAGTCACTCAGACTCCTAGTCCAGTAATGTGTGCAGCAAGTACCCTCCCCATAGAGATACATTGACTCAATGCCTCTCTATGAGGAGATGCTGGTTGGCACAGCGCTGTGTTTTGCCGCACATTTCTATCGGAAAGCATTGGATTGGCTGAGGTCATCAAGATTGATGATCTCAGCAATGGAGGCGGAGCCAGCCATGGTGAGACTTGCAGTGGGAGTGCCATGTTTAAAATAGCCAGCATACACAGCCAGCAATGTTTATATAGTGAACATATACTGAGACAGCCATGTTTAATATAGCCACCATACACAGAGACAGCCATGTTTAATATAGTCACCATACACAGAGACAGCCATGTTTAATATAGCCACCATACACAGAGACAGCCATGTTTAATATAGCCACCATACACAGAGACAGCCATGTTTAATATTTCTGACATACACAGAGACAGTCACGTTTAATACAGCTGACACATCCAGAGACAGCCAGGAACATTAATGTCTCCTCTGTCCAGGAAATAACTCAATTTTCAGCAGTCACTGGGCACTGATCTTCCACATTAAAATGTACATTATTGCAGTCTGGCTCTTTGTATGATAATCAGGATCATTTATTAACATAACAAAGTTTTTTTATAGCAGCCAGATTCCTGTGACAGAAATCTCAATCCATCACAAACAGTAAAAAGTGTTTTAGTGTATAAAGAACTTTTGTTAAAAATAAAAAAAGAGCAAGCGAGAGAGAGAGAGAGAGAGAGAGAGAGAGAGAGAGAGAGAGAGAGAGATAGCATTTTGGCATTTTGGCACTCTGTAGCAGTGAGATTATAAGATCAAAATCTCCCCCATTTAACAGACTGTTACAACCTAATTTCAGGTTTTTTTTGGAAATCCACTGAGGATTGCTTTGTAATTTTACTGTGGCATATTCTGCAGGTGATGCACTTTTTGGGGAAACAAAATACACTGAGTAATAAAATATTCCCGGTTTGCAGACAGTTATTTGAAAAATGATTTGAATGAAAGGGCTGCAAGTCAGACGACTGAAAACCAGATAGGGCAGAAAGCTGTGTGTAGTACAATATTATTCCATCATGTTGCAAGATTGTTTTGACCCTAAGCAAAATAAATATGATAACTTTAATCCATTTTCTCTCCTGTCTCCTTTTTTTTCTGCAGTGAGAGTCTTACCCTCCAGCATAAAACTTCACTGCTTTTCGGGTTCCAGATATATTTTCAAGTCTATTAAGCCTGCCAGTACTGGGATTTAATCAAATATATGATGTTAATATTATATTAGACAATTGATTTGTTCTTGTGTTTGAGGAATCAATGAATGAAGGGCTTTATCAAAGATCTTCCCGTCCTGAGTTTATGGCCTGAGAACTCTAACGTTGCTGCTAACAGCAGTTCCGCAGGTCTCGCGGGGTGGTCAGGAATCATTGGCGTAATTTAAATATTAATATATTCTTTGGTGGTGTATAGTATCCTAAAACTGTCAAGCAATAAGTGGGGAAAGAAGAAATCTATATGAGATTTGTCCATAATGGTGTGTCGTTACCCGGCAATGAAAAAGTGCTAGTATACCCATGTCAACTTCTTATCGGCAAATTTGTAAAATTAATTAAAATAGAGATTATTACCAAATTGCACATCAAAGTCTGCGTTGTCAGGAAATCCCCAATGCCCTTTGCTTTTCCACCGGTATCAAGTGGGCTTTAAAACATGAATGTGCTACACGACAGGCAGAGGGAGGAGGATGGGAGGAGGTGGAAAGGGTGTCAATGCAGAGAGGGAGCACACAGAGGGTAGGGAGAGAGGGAAGATTATGGCTTCATCTTGTTGCTAGCACTGCAAGGGAGAAGCTCACTATGTCTGTTGGCAGCGCGCTGTGTTCTTCTTGCACAGAATTAACATTAGGCCGACTGGAACGGAATTCCAGGCTTGCTAAGTTATTTGTGCCAGGGTTGCAACTAGCCCCTGGTGCAAAAGATTATTCTGTATGTATAGCGTTACAAGCTAAAATACAGATTGCTACCACCATCACCATTTGTAAAAGCAGAAGTGGTGATGGTGGTTGGTGTAACCATCTAAGCATATAGGAAAACTGTCTACGTGTGGCCTTGGGAACACCTAAAATTGTCAACATTTTGGCAAGAACAGCACATTTTTTTCATATTACACACCATTTCCTATACTAATGTCATATTGATCGTTTATACTAATACTGAAATAAGTGGAATAAAATAATAATACAATAATAAAGTTACAAATTATATTTAATGATGTGCAGTAAGACAGCAGCTCACAAACTTCTCTTTACTATTGGCCCAGGGGTGGCACATGCGGTCCTTGCTCACCCTCCCCTGCTTGTGCACTGAACCTTATTTGAAAGCAATTGCATTCATATCTTCTTTGTGTCTACTATGTGCCTCCCTTTATGACTCCAATCTAACGATTTTCTAATGGATGATACTGCATTTCTAAAGGACACATGCAAAAAGGATACATACCAAAAACAACAGTTACTTCACTTTATTATAATGCAGGGATGTCTTTTCTGCTAGGCTGGCTTTGTTTGGGCCTAGGACAGCAGATTGAGTGGATTGAAACAAAATATGGCCTTAGATTTATTACCTGCCTTACTTATGTGTTTGGAAGGGGCGTCCCTAGAGATTTCAGGGACCTGGTGCAAGTATCAAAGAAGAGCGCCCCTCCATGCACCCCCAAGCAATACACCTGGGTTGGATGTGTGTGGTGGTTGAGTATGATTGTGCAGAGCTTGGCTGAGTGTGATTCTTTGTGGGGCTTGGCTGAGTGTGATATGCATGTCTGAAGTTGGCGGGGAGTGGTGTGGAGTAATTGACCCTGCTTGTGATCACTTCCCTAAGCATGACAACCCCTTGTGCGTGTGTGTGTTCAGTTATACATTCAGACACACCAACAATATGGAGCTCCTAGAAAAGAGTTGCAGTAGGACAGGGGGATTTATTTTCAAAATACAGACTGTCCCACCTAAATAGGAAAAGTTGGGAGGTATGCATATTTACAGTACCTTGCTAAATCTATGCCATGAAGATGTCAGGTTGCATAAATGGCCAAATTGGGTCTGAATTATGTTTTACCTGGCACAGAACCAATATTTTTCTGAACGTGGCCTTTGACTCACAAGGGCCTCTTATAATAAGTATTATATACATTATCAATAAAAAGCCTGAATGCATATCCTCCACTATGTCAGCTCTGATGTCCTGTTGCCAGCATGAAGTTAGAGCAAATTAGTTTTCATTTTAGCGATTGTATCACTGTATGAATGTGTTACTGTAGGAGCCTGATAAAGGTTTGACCAAACTGCAGTGGACAAACCGACTCTTTACAGTAACAGATTGTAGACTCCTAGGATAACCTGGGTATGTCAACCTGCCATGAAGGATATGATCCCTTAAAATTGTGTGTGTGCTTGTGAGTCAAAATAAAGGAACCCCAGGTATCTTCTCCCACCCCCAGATATATTTATACATAATAGAGATAACAGAGAAAATATCTCCCTGATACTAGCAGGACAATACACACAAAATGACCCAGTAAGATTTGTCATGGCCGATGGAATGCTGGAGGTTGCCTCCGGCTATTGACCGTGGACATTAAGACATTCAAGCAAGTCAAGAAGGGGTCAATCACGGCTACTATGTATGTATGCTGTGATATGACTTGTCCAGCTCCACTTAACACTTCAGTAAGACAGTGATACATTGTGCACATAAAGTATAAGATTTGTGGGCTGTGAGCTTATAAAACACTGCTGCGGTTTACGAGGCATAAAATGGGATAACAAGGGAAGCGCTTCCTATTTTACAGAGAGACGCTTATACGATGTCTAACAAGAAGTTAGGAAACAAGTGGAAATTGAATGCAAGTTCTTAAAGTTTGGGAGATGAGAACACTTGCAGTTTGAATAAGAAGTCAAGAGGCGATGAGAAGTTGCTATATTATTAGTGTTTAGTCTCCAGGTTCAGCAAGGTACTCACACGATGGAATCTATTAAGAGAACATCTTGATACAGTGTTTAACTAATGGCTTTGAGGGAAGAGAGAAAACTTCTAGACAAATGTGTTCATGTTTTGAAGAATGTCATGATTAGTTGTGATTCTTACTAAGTTAGGGATATTGCAGAGAATATGGAGATACGGAAACATAAACTATCCCAGCAGAAGTGCTCAGATCGGTCCATCTAATCTGTCTGACTTGTTCTACAAGTTGGATTTATATGTGTTGCATATTTCTCATTTTCTATATCCCAGGTATCTACTACAATTTCTCTATCATTCTTGGCCTTTACTGCTTCCACTCGAAGGATATTCCATGTATCAAATGTTATTCTGCTATTACTCTTACCCTTTACTCGGGGACTGCTTTCCTATTAGGCAGAGTATGCAGCTGCCTGTCCTGTACACTTATTTTCAGCACTTATAATGTAAATAATATAATGTAAATGTAAAACATTTTGGAGAGTAGGTGGGCCTGTGAGTGAAGATAATGACCTTGCCTTGGTCAGTGTTCTCTGTAATCCAGTCCTTTGCTTGATAGCAGAGCTGCTAGAGGGTCCACATAGATAGAGGGTGCTATCCTAGCTCCATTAGGGTCTGTGTGTGTGGCTGGACAGGAAGTGGAAAGGATCAACCCGATGGAAATGCCTTGCAGGAGAAGAAGGGACAGCAGTGAGTGATGCACACTGTATAACAACTGATATCTAGCTCCATTAGGGTCTCAGGAAGTGGAAAGGATCAGCCCAATGGAAATGCCTTGCAGGAGAAGAAGGGACAGCAGTGAGTGATGCACACTGTATAACAACTAATATCTAGCTCCATTAGGGTCTGTGTGTGTGGCTGGACAGGAAGTGGAAAGGATCAGCCCGATGGAAATGCCTTGCAGGAGAAGAAGGGACAGCAGTGAGTGATGCACACTGTATAACAACTAATATCTAGCTCCATTAGGGTCTGTGTGTGTGGCTGGACAGGAAGTGGAAAGGATCAGCCCGATGGAAATGCCTTGCAGGAGAAGAAGGGACAGCAGTGAGTGATGCACACTGTATAACAACTAATATCTAGCTCCATTAGGGTCTGTGTGTGTGGCTGGACAGGAAGTGGAAAGGATCAGCCCGATGGAAATGCCTTGCAGGAGAAGAAGGGACAGCAGTGAGTGATGCACACTGTATAACAACTAATATCAATAATATCAGGGTGAGAACTTTGCAAATACCCCCTCAAAATTGACAGGGCTGTACCCTAAACACCACTTTTCCCCTGAATCTAATCCTTTGCCGAAACAGAACATACTCTCACCTTAGCCTACATTTAGGTACTGAAAGCCTAAAACAAAACCCTTTACTTTAATCCAAAGTTTAACTCCTCGTAAAAATTAAATGCACCATGTAGCCCAATATCAAATTTAACCCAATCTTAACCCTAAACCCAATACTTCTAAACACCCTTTATATCACAACTATAACCTCTCTCAAGCTTAAAATCCGCTTAACACTAAATGTGCCATGTCATCTAACGCATTAACCCCTCTCTAACCTTAAACGTCTCTTTACCCTAACAATTTCTAACATTTTGTAACGTGGCATGCTTTTGCACAGCTCCATACAGTCTCTTTACTCACGGTTCCAAACACAATACATTACAAGTCGAAATATGCACATACATATATACATATGCAGTTGCCAAATTTTAATATGTCAGGGTTATTTACTTACCTTAGATTTCAAAGTGAATTTCAAATGTAAGGCCAGACATACTGAACGCTTAGAGAAATCTTCAAAATCGGCTATTTTTCAGTTAAATTTCAAATTCACTTTGAATTCACTTAAATTCTCACGTTTTAAAATGTGAGAATAATTATGCTTGCTTTTTATTTTTTGTTATACCTGCAAAGTTATAAATCATTAAAATCGCTTATCTAGGTTTTTCGGGGGGTGGGAAGTGCAGGGGCACATTAGAATTCTGTGCCTACAGGCACCTGCCATTTAAATCCGGCCCTGCCTTTATTGCTTCCAGTGGAATGCTATTCCACGTATTCACTAACCTATCATCGTTTGCCTTTTCTGCTTCCACTGATAGACTATTTATTATACTTTTTTTTTGCTTTTATCAAAAGACTTTTATCATTAGGACAAATGAATTGCAAATGATTGCTTAATCAATATTACCAACAAATACAACATATGTGGCCATTTAATGGAGCATTTTCCTGCAATACAACCAATATAATTTATTTTATTCAGCCAAGTATATTACGATCTGTGCATCTTGCCAGGTGATTGAACAACCTCAGATATAATTGTGTGACTTACAGTTTGCTCCAGGCTCTTTTCTCAATCTGAACAAAAGCACACAAAAAAAAAAACACAACTTTATTTCAGTAAAGTCAGATGAAAGTATTGCATTAGAGAAAATGCTTTATTTGACAACCCAGAAAGTAATAAACTAAGCAAATACTCAATTTTAGAAAGTCATTGGTGGCTTTGTAAACAGGAGAATCAAGAACATTATTGTAGAGGACTGAGGTTATTAGATTATGTTTTATGATATATCTCTTCTCTTCTCTTCCCAGTTTCGTGACACTTTTCAGACTTTTTGATAAAAAAAAAAAGCTCCTTTTAGAGCAAACCTTTCAAATTACTTTATAGTTGTTCCTTTCTGGGATTGAGAAGGCTACTCTTGGTCCCTTGAATCTGACAAATCTTTGGACTTCGATAATTGAGTAAATTCATCAAAACAAAAATCCATACTAGTCAAAACATTACTGTTCTAATGCTTAAAGGAACACTATAGGGTCAGGGACATGTATCCCTGACCCTATAGTGCAAAACCCACCATTTAGGTGGATTGCCCCCCACGAGCCACCAACGAGCTTGAACCTACCAATACCAACTACAAACAAAACTATTCATCCTGAATAGCTGACCTACTGACACATCCTACAAGTAAAACCCTTAAATATTCCTAGGATAGCCTCCTAGCTATGTTAAGGCCCATTCCCCTTAGCCTTGCTGTTCTGTGGGCATCACTACTGTTTTAATTTTAAAAATGTTAATAAAGTATTTAACACATTATTAAGGTTTCTGCTAAGCTGTGGGCCAAGCAACATTAAAATAAAGCTTCACTGAATGACAAATGTTTCTCTGTAGCTCAATATAAGGCTTCAATGAATGATAAATGGTTCCCTGGAACTTTTAGACAATAACAAGTCAAATGAAACAAAGCAAGGCTTAGACTGCGATATAAACATGGAGCAGACAATGAAACTTTAATCATACTCTGCCCAAATTGTGTGGAATAACAGCTTTATGACCAAGATGTGCCACCAACTAGCACTGTTGAAACCATGTGTAACGCAAGAGATATTGGAAGGTTTTTGTTATAGTCAATTACCCCCATGTCTTTCTTTTTTGCTTTTATCCAGCTCGACATCTCATTTTCTGTCTTCACAAGGCAGTTGTAATGGTGTTAGATATGAAGTGCAAAAACTGGCATCATCTTCAAGTATAAACTGTGTCTTCTGGACATTTAACCAGTCCGATGGGTTGTTTTGTTTGCTTATTTCTTTTTGTTTGAGTTATTCTGACCAGATGACTGTCAAGTTGACTGTCAAGAGATTCCCTAACATTCCCTTGATTTTATATTTTTCGATAAGCTTTCCAAATATTTGTGGAAAAATGTTACAATAATTCTTCCAAAATATAAAAATATACAAATCTTATTATACTGTGACAAAAGTTCTCATTTCCTTTGATACCTTGTCTTGGGATTAGAGTGTTACACAAAGTCTTTTCAGTTCTGTGGATGCCGGCCCCCCTCACTTGGCATCATCACGGTTTGATACTAATTTCGTTTGTGCTCATTTTGTATAAATTTCACTGTTCGGTTGTTTTCGTGGGTTAGTCCATGTGAACGCTAAGCCTCCATTTGTGGAAATAGCTTTCAGGCTCATGCCTGCACGGATACCAACCCGTTCAGTTCTTTCCATATGAATGGTTTGTTTATGCATGAACACGGTCGCATGTTTCACCTGGTTAAGTGGGCACGAAGGCTCTATGGTCATATAGAGCTTTCATGCTTTCATGTCCTTAATAATTTCATTCGTAGAATCTGGGAGGTTTGGCGGGATTTTTTTCTTTTACAAACGAATCCCCGCGAAGGGTCACAAGCTGAAACTGTACGCATACAATACGTTTGCACCTTTTCTGACGATCGCTGGTCATAGGAACTCTCTATACGTTAAACTCCCTCTGGTTTCGCACATACAGCCTATTTAGATTTTGGCTTGTGGCCCTCTAGGGTTCATTATAGGGTATAACATCAATGTTACCTATGGATTGTTTGTAAGGTTAAAATGTATTAAAACAAGTACATTTAATATTATTTGCAGGTATCAATTAACAGATTATGTTTGTTCAATACACTGGGGATCAGCATTTTTGGTTTGGTCCTTTTATTTGCTTTTAATGCACGGTCTATTCAAGCTTACGAGGTTTGGAAATTGAGAACAGCATTTGCTCGAATCCTATTCCAAAGAGTAAATAATTATATATATATATATTTGTGTACGGGATTATGAAAGGGGGCGCACATTTAAAGTGAGTGTAATTTTGATAAATAATAGTCGGTTGAGGTGTGCCGAAACCGACAAGAGGTTAGGCCTGCAAAAAAGAGGGCCAAAAAGTATGTAACGTTTTATTTATTACCACAATAATAACATTATTTAGACATATTGTAGAAAGCGAGTCTGATTTCTTTCTCTGGGTTTGGAATGTACCGGTTGTATACTGAAGATTTCCAGCGTCCCATTCTCTTTATGATATGTGTTGGCACTTGACTACTTGAGGCCGCAGTGGTGGCCCCGATCCGGACTGAATGACCTGAGAAGGAATTTGGATTAAGGCCAAGTCTAAGTAATAATGAACGTATGTATAGCATGAACTGTTATGTAGTGAGTGGCTTTCCTTGTAGGGACAATAGAGGCAGTTCTGGATTTCTAATATGCTGACTCATTGTCAAATTATCCAATACTTGAACTGTTCACCATTTAGAACCAGTAGGGAAATACTTAATCTCCACTGGGGGGCCTGCTTGTTTTGTTTTGTAAGGGGGATTGCTAATACATAATGATCATTAACTTTAGTTAAGTTTCTCTGTTTAAGACAAATGTCCGTGTCAGATATCTTTTCTACTAAAAATTATTTGGGCCGTAGGAACCCGAAAAGGCCAAATAAGCTGCGGATTTAATTACCAGGTTTGTGGAAGATTCAAAAGGATTTTTGTTTAATAGCTTGGAGATTTCTTTAAAGATGTTACTATCTATGTGGCGAGTCTTTTAGTGGATTTTTTGCGTTTTTAGTTTCTGCATACCTCTTAGAATGTTTTTAATGGGGTATGTGGATAAGAAGGGAGTCTTGTTCGGGTAGAGAGTAAGCATGAAGTGTTGTATCCCTGTCAAGTATAGTTTGATGGTATTGTATGCTAGTTTTAATGAGATGTGGCAAAAAGTTGTAAATGCAACCATGGTTTCTACAGAAAATTGATTTATTATGTTAAAATCGTGAACAAATATTTTGAACATGTCAAATGCCCTACTATATGTTTTTTTGTTTTGTTTTGTTTTTTTGTTCACTGATAAACCTGCCTGAGCAAGAATTCTACTGTGAGCTAACAATTGGTTTAAAGCATAATTAGTTAATTGAACTGCGGGGGAGTTTTGGGTTGCTTGTTCGCTGTAGGGTGCAGTCTGAAACATTCCTGCAAATTAAAACGTGACAAAGCGTCAGCTGCATTATTGAAAATTCCTGGAACATGCATACAACAAATGTAAAACTGTAATTTTGATGCCAACCATGTGAGCTTCTTACGAGATTCATAACAGACAGGGACTGAGAGCGGCCTTTGTTAACTATATCACAGGCCGCTAAGTTATCAGAATAACACCTAACTGCTTTACCCCTCCAATTTCCTCCCCAAATGTGTGCTGCTGCCACTATGGGGAAGATTTCGACTAACGCTGAGGTTTTGTCGAAGTTCTCTAGTGTATCTGTTTCAGGTGGCCAACTGTCATAAACCCATTCGTCCCCAAATATTGCCGCGTACCCGACTGAAGCTGCTGCGTCTGTCCAGATAACTGGGGAATCGTCGGAGATGGGGGGAATGAATAATGACCTACCATTCCATGAGGATAACATAGCGTAAAAATAGCGTACCAAATGATTGAATGCGCATGGAGAACGTTGTGAACGTCAGGCGTGCCGAGACAAGTCTCTACTAGCTGTCAGGGATTTGAATTGTATTTGTTTGTTCGCAATGAAGGCTAAGTGATGCCTCGATGACCGACATGAAATAAGTGGGAACTCTGGTCCACCCTGTCTTAATTAGAATGCTAATGCTTTTACCTTCATTGCCTTATATAATTTACGTAGACGTGATAATTAAGCGACAGTATGAGTCAACGTATGGTAATTTAGAATTTAATGTACTGAAATGCCCCTAATGGGCTGCCAATTAATAACAGTATATTTGTAACGAATAAATCTGGAAGCAGTCACTATATGTACATAAGCGTATTCAGGACCTGACGACGGTCCGATGCAAGGGGAATATGTATTTATTTATTTATTTATTTATTTTATCATCCTTGTACTGCTATATTAATTATGTAGTAGACCCTTAGCCCGTAAGTGATTAACGTATTGAAAGCATGGATTATCCTAGTATGATAGTTCTGACATACTGTTTGTATTACTGTAAGGGTATATAGACTCACCTTCGAAACTAGAGTTATAACGAGGCGGGAAATAATCTGCTAAAATACCTGATCAGATTATCGGTTCTGAAACATAGTGGGTATGCATAACGGGGTCTGCAAGTGCTACGTGTGTGTGTGTGTGCTGGCTGACTAGCTAGTGCCGCAATGCGGCGAAACGATTACTCTAGATTGGTGACAGGTGAGGCCCTGCTAATTGCCAAGCAGCTTGAGAGGCTCTATCTATGCGTTGGCGCGAGGGGATAGCGTGGCCACTGAACGTTGTGGTGGGGTGTCGGCCTCTCGGTGACAGTTAACATAAGATAGACTGGTAGTGACAGGTGAGGCCCTCTCTATGCCACAATGCGAGGTGACTAACTATGATTTGGCCCGAGGGGCGTAGTACCTCTGAGTATGAGGATGGGTGTTGGCCTCGCGGGACCACTTAACCTAAGGGGGAATGATAACTAGTGGACAGCTAGGAACCTAACAGCCAGCCATTGCTGCTTAAGAGGGAAGGTTAGTTAGTAAGAGAGAGGACATACCATGGGATGAAACATGAGGGATAATGAAGTAGAATTGTAAGGCTGACCGTAACTGGAGTGCCCTGTGAGCGTGTCGGGTCCAGATGGTCAGTATTTTTTTTTTTGAGCGTAGTGCATATACATGGAATGTGCGTTGAGAAGAAAGCCGCTTAGGTGATTTTATGCAATGTTTGTAATGGGGGGGGGGGGGCCCAGGGCTGCCTCGACATTGTGTGGGGCGTACTCAGGTAGTGGCACACAGCCCGAAATGAACCATGATGACTGTCCTGCAGTTTTATGGTTTGTGTGAGTGAATACACACCGATCGTCAGCGAACTTGTACTGTTGTTGTAGAAATGTTGATCTGAGTAGAATACCGTTACTAGTTTAAAATAGTTTGAGAAACCACCAGTACCATCCATATCACGGGATCGCTACATGTAGTGAGAGCATAAGAATGACAGTAACAGACATGATATTACATGGTTATTATAGGGTAATGCAGATTGTAAGGTAGCAGCATGGTTTTAAGCTTACTTACAAGAAAGACTGCTACATTGTTGAACAAATATTTGTGTCAGTGTTTGTATTTTTTTTTTTTATCATGTGAATTGTTTGAATGCGTGTAGTGTTTGAGTGCATATAAATTTCTAGAAATGTAGTGTGTGGATGCAGCAGGCGGTGTGTAAATGCTGTGTTTTGTACTATATGAATGAACAACTGTGTAAAGTGTGCCAAAATGTTATGGCGTGTTGATCTGTTAATATGTGAATGCTATATACAATATATGAATGATGTGCGCAGAGTGTGTGTGCATGAAGCCATGACTGAATTGCACAACTAAACTGTAATCTGAAAGAGAAGTAGCAGCATATCGAGAAATTGAACCCATCAGCTGCAAATTTAAAATCTTCAATGTGAACCCTTATAAATAATGCATATTAGCATAATTTTTTAAAACAGTCAATAGGCTGCTGGAAATGTCTATGTATGATGTTCAAATTAATTTAAAATAACTGAGACGTCTATCCATGTTTTTTGTTTTTTTTTCGTTTAGATGATGGTTATAATGTATCAGGTTTAAGCTAACAATATGGTAAATCAATTACAATAGTCATGACAATATGCAGGTGCAAAGAAGAGCCTTAGAATCCAGTGTCCCCTCTTGTAACCTTATCATGAGAAAGACATAATTAAGTATTGGAACGGTTTAACATTTGCATAAGATATACTAGGCAGTGCAGTCTCATACGTGAGATTGTAACTACAGAAAAATCGAACGGCTGCACATTAATTACACGAACCAGAGTGTCGAATGATTTATGTGTACGAAACGTATACCTATAACGAAGATTATTCGAATGCAGGTATTAAATAAAATATGCGAACTGAGGTGACAGTATTTTAACGAATTAGTTTATACGAATGATTTCCTGATCATTGGTTTGAGCCGAAATGTTTAGACATTCGTATGAATTATGATATAACGGCTGCTAAACGCACGAAAATGCTTTTAAGACGAATGAGCCTGTTCCTATGGCTGAATGTTACTTACAGTTATAGTAGAACTCGACGAATGCCTCTGTTCGTGTGTTATACTCACGAATTAGCGGTACAGTTTCCTGACAGTATTTTTGGCGCGTCGCGAAAAAAATGACATCAGAAGTCTCCTTGAACCGGAAGAGAAGGCGGGAATTTCCGGAATCGATGAAGACAGGTAAGCAAGGGGTTTGCTGGGTTTATATAGGCAATAAATCCCTCCCACAACTTCAGGCATACGCCTTCTATCTATATATATATTTGAATTTATTTATTTTGCTATGTGTACACTCAGGATCTTGTAAGCGATATGTGTAATAATTGGTATACCCATCTTGTTGTTAATAGGTATAGACCTCTCCTTCCCTTCTCCACCTCCTTTAGTGGGAATCTCAATTTTGGTGTCAGGTAAGTCTATATATAAAAAAATGAAAGAGGAGCATTACATCCTTCCATTCCCATAGCCTTCCTACAACTTGTCTCATTCCTTTTCATTAGGTTACGGACTTTACAAGCATGAGCATTAACTCCAGGTATGTGATGTTCGTATTAACTCCAACAACTTGTTGATAGGTATAGACCTCTCCTTCCCTACTCCACCTCCTTTAGTGGGAATCTCAATTTTGGTGTCAGGTAAGTCTATATATAAAAAAATGAAAGAGGAGCATTACATCCTTCCATTCCCATAGCCTTCCTACAACTTGTCTCATTCCTTTTCATTAGGTTACGGACTTTACAAGCATGAGCATTAACTCCAGGTATGTGATGTTCGTATTAACTCCAACAACTTACCCCTAGTTAGAAGGTTTTACTGGCTTATAGGGAACTAGGTGGCCATTTCGATTTTTGGATATGTCTTTCTCAGCCATAGAGTCAGTGGTCCCCCGAGGCCAACACCCATCCTACATGTATGAGGTAATACGTCCCATGAGCCAACGCATAGCTTGCCGCCTCACACGGTTGCATAGAGAAGGCTTCACTTGTTACTCCCAACCTATCTTATGCTTTAGTAGTGCCTCACTAGTTACCAACCTAGTAAATTGTTTCGCCACTTGGCATTAGCTAGCCTGCCAGTAAAACTGGACACAGAACTCTTTTGCAGACACTCTTTTTACACACACTCCGCTGGACGGAACACACCAGCTTGTGCAATCCACCTCACATTCTGCAAATTTCTGTCCTATTTCACCTGATATCTCTCCTAGCATGGTTATCCCGGGCAGTAGAGAAAAGAGTGACAAACCGGTCAAGGACAAGCTTGGTCGCCCCATTGTGTACCTACGTAACGTGCAAATTTGTAATAATTTCAACTAAAGTACGTGGGGTTATAGTGCTTGTTGGTTATGGCATGTTTGTTCTCACTATTACAAAGCACATGCGAAATCCATGTGTCCAAATAAAATGCATTCCAAACATTATTTGACCTTGGTAAATGTTGGTGCACTTGCTAGCTTTCTGTCCACACATCCTTCCACACACCTGGTTGAATTTTTAATAACAGGATATACGCATGGTTTCCATACGGGCATTATTCACATGCCAGCAGGTATAGTAGAGTGCAACAACATTCAATCAGCCATGGCTGATATCAAAGTGGTATATATACTGTTACAACACAAATTGGGCCAAGGGTTCTTATTAGGGCCTTTTACGGAACCTCCATTTTCCAACTGGAGGACAAACCCTATTGGTCTGATCACTGGGAAGAACTCGGCAAAACAGAGATTGATCATAGATCTCTCTGCACCACACTTCTCTGTAGTCCCTAGTCTCAACTCCTTGATTCCCTCATAAGAGTTTTCTCTCCAGTATACATCAATTGGCAATGCCATAGATGTGATCATTACAGCAGGCATAGGGACCTGGCTTAGCAAAACTGACATTGTTAATGCTTTTAAGTTGTTACCCATTCATCCGTCTTTATGGCATCTGCATGGTATCAAATGGAATGGCCTGTACTATTTTTACACAAGGCTTACCTTTGGATCAAAAAGCAGTCCTAAAATATTTGACACATTCGCAGAGACCTTGTGTTGGCTCCTCTTGAATACATGCCGCTGCCATACAGTAATCCACTATCTGGACGATTTTTTATTTATTGAAAGCAATTCTGCCCCCCCCCCAAAGAAATCTATGTAAAGCAATTAAACTATTCCAAACATTAGGGGTTCCAGTCTCTACCAAAAAAAACGGAAGGTCCTGACACTGTCATTAATTTCCTGGGCATTCAACTTAATTCTGTGGCTATGGTAGCCAGCCTCCCGCAAGAAAAAGCTAATACCATCCTTCAAAGTATCGACCAATATATTCAAATCGGGTCCTGTAACCGCAAGGAGTTACAATCTCTGCTGGGCTCCCTTAATTTTGCAATGAGAATCATCCCATAAGGTAGAGCCTTCATTTCTAGACTTCTTAGTCTACTCCCAGAATTTTTAAACGACAGTTGTCATATATCCCTCCACTCCCTTTATTTATTGCATTCCAATAAGGTGGGCCCACTTTATTTACTGGCCTACCGTAAACGTCGGTTTCGGAACACCTAAACCGGCTTTTCCTATTGCAGGTTACGCTATCACACAGTCATTAATCATATTCAATGTTGCCTCAAACACAAATGTATATATAAAATCTAAATATTACTATATTCACATATTTTTTCAAATCAATCATTTTAAAGTAGAGTATCCAAAAATATTAAATCAGTGTCATGGTCATATGGTTTATTATTTAGCTTTAACCCTTTCACTATTGAGCACTTTTTGATAAAAAATGTTTTAGCCTAACATTTATTTGAAGTTAGGAATGCATAGCTAGCTTATAAGCATTTAATAAAACAGCAATTTTGTGTATATATTGCCTTTTAGACAAATGTAAAAATATTTTTTTTTACATTTAATTTATCTAAATGTACACAATAATATTTTTTTTTATTTATTTGTTAAGCCTTTATTAAATATTTGGAAAATTAAAAGCTTTTGACAGTATGCAGTGCCCTTTATATTGCAATATTTCATACAGAGTGTGAAATGCTAATAAAAAGCAAAAATACAATTTTAAGTATGTATAGTAGGCTTGATGAAAATCAATATATACAAATGGTCAAATAGTTTGCTTACAGGTACTTGTAAGGACCTTCAGGGCATTACTTGCAGTACAGCTTACTAAAAGCAGCAAGAGAATGTAGAAATAATATTTGCATTTAAGCATAATGCCTACATAATGTCTACATTAAATACAGTTAAAATATATTTGTCTAAAATTTAAAACTGATATAGTAGTTTTAAACTTTAAAACTGCTATTACAATATTTATCACTTTCTGGGCTGCTAATGTAATGCTAAAAGTGAAATGGTAGAGTCAACTGACTCCTAACCTCCCTGTAGGAATGATATGACCCATTGAAACTTTCAGGTGTTAAATCAGTGCCCAGTGGTTCTTGCAGAGAAATGTGCTCCTCTACGGGCTAGTAATCATTCTTAGAGTACAAATGAAAGGAACTGAGGCTTTATGAACTAAATTTCAATCTGCAAAGTACATGAAAGTAATAATGTTTATACTAGACTCTGGGAGTGAAGTGGTTCGTAAAGTTAAAAATCCATCAAGTTCTAACATTCCGTACTCATGTTTGACAATTCTTTTGTGACACATGACCTGCTATCACGAAGACCAGTTCATATATTTTTATGAATTCCAGTCTTCACCCCTCTGCTGCTTGCCAGTGTCTATTAATGATGTTCACTGTTACCATATAACCCAATGTAAACCGGCATTATTAGCGTTATTGCCCCTACTATGCCCTTGAATGCCTTCTATAGAACATGTTCTGGTGTTAATTTATGCTCTTTAGTTTTGACCCAACTTTGTTTTTATTTATCCTTACTTCTGCAGTTCTTCACATGTTTTTTTTTCTATTGAGTCTATGTGTTCCTACCTTTACTAATCTACCAGTTTACATTAACCTTGTAAACTCTTTTTGTTTTCTCGTTCGTGGTATTTCATTATTCCTGGCTAAACAATAAAGATAAGTAATACATTGTTCTATTCCTGTCTTAGAAACCTTATATTCATAATTCCAGCATTTATTTCACCTTAAAAAGGGTTTAGCAGCAAGTAATATCTTAGTCATAGTAACAGCCTGTCCCCTGAGTTCTTTTTCCTGTCTAATTTCTGTCTGATGCTTGTTTGTACACCCAGAGCGGCAGCTTCTGTTTACTTGGATAGCAATTGGAGATTGCCTGTACTTCTGAAATATAATTTCACAGATGTTTTACCTGTATCACACTTTTTTATAATATTTTCATTAACTATGACCTTCTGCTTAGTGAAAAAAAACCATAGGTTGTAGACTCCAACATTATGGCAATCAGCTGTATCAGTCCCAATACTGTGTGTGAAAATCCATAGATTGACATAAAAACTGAAGAGATCATATACATATGTAAGGTAACATAAAACATTTTAGATATAAATGAAATATGACATTAGGGACTATAGAGACTAAGATTATAATAACATTTCCTGCATTGCTAAACAGTTTCCAATTTTTCAATTAATGTCCCTAAAAAAAAAGATAAAAAGTGTTTCTCAATGGAGAAGAGAGAAAAATAAAACTTCCTATAGGGGAAAAAAACTAACAAAAGAATGGTTATAACCAAATAGAATAGGAGATAATCTGCTAAATGCAAATCAAATAAAAAAAAAACCATAGCATTTAACTGTGTGGGGACTAATAATAGTGTACAATCACAATTGGTCACTCACAAATTTTTGGTGTAAAAACAGCCTTGAATGATATCTTTTTCTTCAATATCCACTGTGTTGTCCCTCCTCGCATATCCATCAGCGAATTGGTATATATAGCTCAAAAGAGAAAAATATATACAAAATGTAGTGCACTTCCAGAGTATATTTAAAAAGTATTTTAATAACTTACATTTAAGTATAAAACAAACAGCATGTCACCATGAAAACGTCCTACGCGTTTCGTCCTTAGATTGGACTTCCTCAGGGACTTGGTGAAATAAAATACAATAGTAATAATAGCAGCAATCAAAACTATCCCTCCCACAGTCCTTTTATACATCCCCTATTGATTGTTTAAAGATTTTCGGCCGGTATTCAATTTCCGTTTTGGCGGCAAAAAAACGGATGACGTCATCACGTGCGCCGCATACGTTCCACCTTGCGTTCCACGAACCCGGAAGCCCGGAAGTGGGTCGCAATCATTTGTCTTCCTCTCTTTCTCTAATACGTTTGCTCAAAACATGTATGGGCAGATGGACAAAACGGAAGGGGGGAGGAAATGCAATTAGAATAATTCTCTGGATGGCACTACATTAATAAAATACAATCAAAAATAGTTGTGCTGATTTTAATAATTATACAGTTCATAAAACATATATATAAAAAGTTACATAAAGTGCATAAATAATAATATAGTTTGACATCATATATAGTTATAATACAATGGTCACTCTGTGATAGAGAAGTGGTGAGACCCATTATATTGCACTTTTGCCTCTATCTTCTTGAAAATATATATAAATAATTTCTTTCCTTCTTTTTTTCCCTTTCTCCCTTTCCTTTCTTCTTTCTTTTTCCCCCCTTCTCTTCCCTTTTCTTTCCTTTTTCCTTTTTTTTCTCTCTCTCTCTCCCTCTTTCTTTTTCTCTGTTTCTCCTGTCTTTTAAATCTGTTTGTTCTAAAATTAAAATTAGAAAAAAAAATATTGATAAAAAATAAAATTAAAATAAAAATGAAAATGAAAATAAAAATAAAATAATCCTTCTAAAAATAACTAAAATTTTTCTTTTACCACTCAATATAATACACAACATTGGAAAATAAAAAAGATTCTCAACAAACATTGGAACATTTTACGCCAGGATCCTATTTTGGGTAAAGTGTTACCGAAAAAAACACCAGTTATCTTTAGGAGAACAAAAAAAATTTAAAAACCTATTAGCGCCCAGTTATGCATTAAAAATTCCATGCAAAGGTACAACCTCTAATATCAGTGGTTTTAACCCTTGTAACTCCTGCAAAGCATGTAAAAATCAAAAATTTGTACAAAAGAGAGAATTCATGAGCTTCACTACAAAAGAAAGATTCAAAATAAAATCTAATATAAATTGTAATACGAGGAATGTGGTGTACATGCTACAATGCCCATGTGGGAAGCAATATGTGGGGAGAACATGCAGAAAGTTAAAAGAAAGAATATTAGAACTTCAAAACAATATTAGAAAAAATTCAACCAAATATATAGTACCATTACATTGTAATACTTGTAACAAATTTGATTGGCGAAGTTTCACTTTCCTGGGCATTGAGCATGTGGACCCATATTGGAGAGGAGGGGATTTAGCCAGGAAGCTCTCCCAAAGAGAAACTTTTTGGATAAATAAGTTAAAGACACTTCAACCCTACGGTTTAAATTTGGATATTGATTTGTGGAGCTTTTTTGAAAATTAAAGGAATAATTAATTTTAATTCTGTCTTCATTTTTGGAGTGTTTGGGGAATATTGCACTTTTCCCTGATTCGGAAATTAAGGATTTTTTTTATTTTTATTTTCATTTTATTTTTTATCAATATTTTTTTTTCTAATTTTAATTTTAGAACAAATAGATCTAAAAGACAGGAGAAACGGAGAAAAAGAAAGAGGGAGAGAGAGAGAAAAAAAGGAAAAAGGAAAGAAAAGGGAAGAGAAGGGGGGGAAAAGAAAGAAGAAAGGAAAGGGAGAAAGGGAAAGAAAAAGAAGGAAAGTGACCAATTGTGATTGTACACTATTATTAGTCCCCACACAGTTAAATGCTATGTTTTTTTTTTATTTGATTTGCATTTAGCAGAGTATCCCCTATTCTATTTGTATATACTTGCTGAAGACAAGAGGAAGTCTTTGGGGATTTACCTGGATACTTCACCTAAAACACTGGGAAGTCCTGGTTTGCTTTAAATTGTATAGTTTTTCACTGGGGTTGTGTTCACATATATTGCTGTTTTTAAAATAATGGTTATGAATGAAGATATATGTTTCCTCATTTTCCATTTTTTTCCCTCTTGTTTGCCCTTTCTCTTTTTTTTCCTACTTTTTTTTAAAATTACAATAAAAAAAATATTTAAAAGAGATGTCTCTCAGGGTTATTCATTCAAGTGAGAATTCTATGTGAATTTCAAATAAAATGTCAAAATATCCAAATTGATAACATATTCTAAGTCAGCTATGCTTCCAGTTTGGCTATGTGTCACAGACATATCTGTACCTGACGCCCATGCGCTCCCCTCCTCGCTCAACGGTCCCGCAAACGGCTCCCTTAAATAAAATTGCAGATGAGGGACCATCTCATCTAGGCGACCCCATGTTGTTGAGAACACATGTAAACCTATTTAAAACCTATTCAGGCACTGACTAATTACCCTATTGTGGTTTCTGTTTAGTAACACGGTCAGTGCTCCGGCAACTCTCTTGTGATTTCCCATATTTGACCTTTGCTTTGTTTTGATCCTGTTATCTGGTATCCTGACCCAACTTGTATTTTGACCTGTGTATTTCTGCTCTCCATAAGTTTAAAGGGTAATCCAGACGTGGACCCCTTGCTCACAGTGCCTAGAGAGATATCAGCTATGCCTCACTGATGAAGCCTAACAAGGCTGAAATTATCGTCTGGGGCTGCTGTGTCTCTCATTCAGAGGGAACTTGCTGGCATTTCAAATCTGGACTTTGCGTATGGGTGGAACCAGTCTGATATGCTTCAGATATGTTCTCTCTGTAATGGCACAAGATGAGCTAAAACCAGCTTGAGTTCTGAGCGGACAGGCTATTTCAGTTGCTGTATGTTCTCAGAATGCAACCTGCTTTTTGCTCTCCATGTGTATTTCTGGTATCCTGACCCAGCTTGTATATTGACCGGTGAATTTCTGATATTCTGACTCGGCTTGTATATTGACCGGTGTTTTTCTATTATATTGACCAGGCTTGTTTTTCGTGTATCCGTATCTCTGTATTGCTGATCTTGGCTATTCCTGACTTTGATTCTCTCTTGTCATATGTTAAATCCGGCCACTCTAAGGCCAGTAATACGGCTTTTGGACCCTCACTTTGTGGGTATCCTTTTTCCTTTGTGTGAGGGTAACGGCAACCGCCACACTATATTGGACTTAGAATGAAATTCTATTTGAATTCACATTTAATTTTCATTTCAGTGGATATCCCTGTCTATTTCTCTTTCATTTATCTCACAGGGTTAAAAGCACACAAAAAGAAAAAGAAAAACAACAATCTGTTGATCCGAGAAACAAAGACACAAGAGGCATTCTAATAAGATTCTGGTTTTCTCTAAATTAAACTGGGAGTATTTGTAGAAATATGCATGTGTCTATTTCTATTTAAATGGTTTATCTAATTTTATTTTTGAATCATTTGGATGCACAGTAATTTATACCAGTTAGCTGGCATGAGAAAAATCAGTTTCTATTTATGCACGTTTAACATAGATTTACAATGTCCCTCGACGGAGACGATGTCAGTTTTAATCCTTTGTATTTATTCACCAAAGTAAAGAACGTTCTCAGCGAGTGGCCGATCTGCTGGTGACAATAGGCCTAAGCTGCTTGTTGGTGATATGGCCTTTATCACAGAGGATATTTGTAGGAATCAATATGCTCTGAAACAGCAAAAACAGCCCTGAATAGACTGGAACAGGAAGATTTATCATCCTTAGCACAAATAAAGTAAATACAAAGAGAAAAATAAAAAGCCTGGGTGTTTTTAGCCTTATAAATCTTTTGTAACAAAACAAGCACAAAACAAAGATTTAAAAAGGGAAAAAAATATATCTTTCTAATAAATGTGTTTATTTAGCCATTAGGTTTTGTTTATCACAATCTATTTGCTAACTATTGAAAGGAAAGTAGTTTTTTGGCAATTTATCCAAGTTGAACTCTGCATGTAATCGACAGTGCTCCCCATTTCCCACTTTCATTAACCCCCCCCCATCCCCCGCCCCACCACCGTCCCGAAATATCACCTCCTTATTTAATTTGCCGGACAGGAGTGACTATTTTATTTCTTATCTTCCTTGCCATTCAGTTGAAGAAGTTCTATTGGATTCTTCAATGCTGCATGTGTCTTAATCTAAATACTACTGAAATGTAATCCTTGCTAACTTCAAGCACCCTGTTCTCTAGACGTCCTCTTAAAGCAAGATATGAAGATGACTACCTGGGTGATACTCTTGTTTTCTCTTGGGTGTGATGGCGTGTGTTCTGCACCTTGTTCTTGCAGATTCCTCCTATAACTCATCCAGACTATTGTGTCATTTTATAATCAGTCAAAAAGCGCACGAGGGTGATATATTCACACTAATAAAATCCTCACAAAAAGCATGATTATAGTAATACACTATCTAAAATGTTAAATTGGAGTATAAATATGATTATATAAAATAAAAATTCTGTATAAGCAGCTGCACCACCTCAGGTAAAGTCCTAAATACCATTAAAGCAGCAAGAGACACTTTATCGCTACAGGGTATCGATAATAAAGACAATATACAATATCAAGAAGCAATGTATTAAAGGGGTACTATAGTGCCCCGAATACGAAGTTGTATTTCTAGCACTATAGCTCCCTCTGACCCCCCCCCCCTCCCTTGCACCCACCCACACAAACTGAAAGGATTAATAAACCTTTACTGTACGTATCCGATTCCAGCTCCAATCTCCATCGAAGCTGGGTCGGCATTGCTCCCCCTTTGCCGTCGCCCAACGGTGGTTGCTAATGTGCATTTGCAGCAAACGCACCTAGAGCATTATTAGGCACTCAACCTAGGAAAGCATTGCTGCAATGCTTTCCTATGGGTATTTTACCAATGCTGGATTTCCTCACGCAGAGCGAATAAAGGTTGCTTAACCCTTTCAGGACCGCTGACGGTTCAGGACCGTCAGCGGTAAAACATGCGTTTGGACCGCTGACGGTCCTGAACCGTCATAACGGTCTGGGGCTACTTACCTGATCGCCGTCGGTCCCACGGCGGCGATCAGTGCTCCACCCGGTCCAGGGGGGTTGCCTGTCTGCCCGGGCAGTCCCCCCTCGGCAGATCAGGACCCTGCGGCCATGTGATCACTCGATCACATGACCGCAATAGGTGTCTGTGTATCTGCCTGCAGGGGGACTGTCTGTGCTGACAGGCAGTCTCCCTGCAAGTGAAAAATCCAAAAAATAAAGTTAAAAAAAAAAAGTGTAAAATCAGTGTAAAAAAAATAATAATAATATGTGTATATATATATATGATATATATACATGTATTATATCTATATATAATATATGTATATGTATCATATATATAATGTCATATTAAGTGTATTTTTATATTTATATATACGTATATTAATATAAAAATACACTTATATTTAAATTACACACAAATATATACAATATATATAATTGCTATATATATGGTATATATATATTATTATAAAATACAAATAATATGTTAATAAAAATAAATAACAAAAAATAAAAATAATTTTTAATAATTATAAAAAAATATTTATATATGCAATTTTATTCTAACAGTATTTTGATATATATATATATATATATTTATATCAAAATATACTTAGAATGTAATGATATATATATATATATATGTATAAATAAATAAATAAAAACAATACGAAATATACATATGTCCATATACATAATTACATAAATAATTTCATAAATATACACGTAGACGTCAAATATATAAATATGTATATATATTAAAATTCTACATGTGTATTTATGTAATATTTTTACCTAATTAAGTAATTTTAATGATTGCAATTTGAGGGACCTGCCTGCCAACCCAGGCCGAAAGTCCAGATAATTTAATTTGCTAGCACTGTGTTTAACCCTGTAACTTTCTATGACACCCTAAAACCTGTACATGGGGGTACTGTTTTACTCGGGAGACTTCGCTGAACACAAATATTAGTGTTTCAAAACAGTAAAACATATCACAGCGATGATATTGTCAGTGAAAGTGAAGTTTTTTGCATTTTTCACACACAAACAGCACTTTCACTGAGGATATTATTGCTGTGATACATTTTACTGTTCTGATACACTAATATTTGTGTTCAGCGAAGTCTCCTGAGTATAACAGTACCCCACATGTAGAGGTTTTATAGTGTTTGTGAAAGTTACAGGGTCAAATATAAGGCTTGATTTTACTTTTTTTTTTAATTGAAATTTGTCGGATTGGTTAGGTTGCCTTTGAGAGCGTATGGTAGCCAAGGAATGAGAATTAGCCCCATGATGGCATACCATTTGCAAAAGAAGACAACCCAAGGTATTGCAAATGGGGTATGTTCAGCCTTTTTTAGTAGCCACTTAGTCACAAACACCGGCCAAAGTTAGCGTTTTTTGCATTTTTAACACACAAACAAATATAAATGCTAACTTTGGCCAGTGTTTGTGACTAAGTGGCTACTAAAAAAAACTGGACATACCCAATTTTGAATACCCTGGGTTGTCTACTTTAAAAAAATATGTACATGTTAGGTGTGTTTCAGGGATTTATGACAGATAACGGTGTTACAAGGTCACTATTGATACATTTAAAATATATATATATTGAAACAGCAATTTCCTACTTGTATTTATAGGCCTATAACTTGCAAAAAAAAGCAATAAAGCATGTAAACACTGGGTGTTTTTAAACTCGGGACAAAATTTTGAATCTATTTAGCAGTTTTTTTCATTAGCTTTTGTAGATAAGTAAAAGATTTTTCAAGTAAAAGTCCAAAAACATGTTTTTTTTTTTAATTTTTCACCATATTTTATTATTTTTTTTAAATACAATATTGGACATAATACAAATAATGGTATGTAAAGAAAGCCCCTTTTGTCCTGAAAAAAACAATATATAACTTGTATGGGAACCGTAAATGAGAGAGCGGAAAATTACAGCTAAACACAAACACCACAAAAGTGTTAAAACTGCTCTGGTCCTTAACGTACAAACATCGCAAAAACAGGCTGGTCCTGAAGGGGTTAAACAAGCATGGTGTGCCTCTATTGCCTGTCTGATTGACAGCCACTAGAGGCAGATTTAACTTTGCTATGTAGTTATTCCCGTTTATAATAGACTGCAATAATTAATGTTAAGGTTAAGGGGACAGGGTAACTGCACTCAGACCACTTCAATGAGCTGAAGTGGTCTAGGTGCCTATATTGTCCATTTAATTTTGTCCACAACAGTCTTTTGGATATACTTAATCCAAATACAGCAGACTTATTAGGATATGAAGCTCCTATTGCAGCATGTTATCCAGTAGACAATCTATAACACCCACAGCATCTTTAGGTCCCTTTAAAAATTTCCTTAAGAGTGCTTAATCTCTAGTAAACTCAAAAACATATATAGAATAGAATACATATAGTGTATTACCATTTATTGAACGTAATAAAATGCGAAATTAAAAACTCGCACATAAAATTTTTGTTCAAATGATCATGCGGGCTATAGCCTCTGTTACCTGTCCAGGGTCTCTGTGCACCTTCCTGTTTCCTTTCCTCATTAGGTTGAGGTGAGAATTCCATGGCAGGATGCCAAGAAGCACACCCGGTGTCAGAGGACAGATATCTTTATGCGTTTTATCCTCTTATGTCCAGGGTTTTTCAAGAAATCACGTTTGCTCTTGTGTGTGTCGGTGTGTCTTCTGCTTTCTGTTCTTGCAGACTCTTACCATAACTCATGCAGGCTACTATGTCGTTTTGACTGATTTTTCTGATTTTAAAAGTTATTCACTTCCGATTAAATAATGTTTAAAAAAAAATCAGGACTCTACTAATGTCAGCTATGAGTAAACTTAGCTGGTTAATGCACCAATTTTAATACAAGTTGAAAGCTCACAGCTGCAGATTCAATTTCTGGCCTTTTCATGCCACCAAGCTCATGAAACGAGTACCATTGAGCTGGCCAATAATAAAATACACAAGCAGGCCATGCTTAAAATTTCTGCTTACAAAAAAAATTTGAATACTGTTACAAAAAAGGTCTACTTTTTCATTGATATGCCTGACATTTGATAGCCCAGTTTCTCATGAATTCTAGATAGCCATGGCACGTGGTTGGGGTCTCTAACTCATATTCTGCTGGGTCCACTATCTTCAGCCAATATCCATTGTGTTTATAGGATACCATGTGAATTCTATAAAGCCAGACATGTGGTTGGGTTCTAGAAGTCATGTTTAGCTGAGAGTCATCCAATTGGTGGATTCCTATGTAAATTCTAGATAGCCAGACATGTGGTTGGGTTCTAGAAGTCATGTTTAGCTGAGAGTCATCCAATTGGTGGATTCCTATGTAAATTCTAGATAGCCAGACATGTGGTTGGGTTCTAGAAGTCATGTTTAGCTGAGAGTCATCCAATTGGTGGATTCCTATGTAAATTCTAGGAAGCCACAATATGTGGTTAGGGTCTCTGAGCCGATGTGCTAGCTGAATGAGAAGTAATACACTGCATGCTCTCAGCTCTCAGAAAGTAACAGAGGATTACCATTGTACAGCGCTATGGAATTTGCTGGCGCTATATAAATAATAAAATAGTAATAATAATAATTGCAGAGAATATTAATACGATTCGTAGTGTTACTAATCCCTGATACTGCTTTGTGAGCATTCTAATTGTTCTTTGAAGGTTAGCCTGGCTTTGTATTTGTAAAAAAAAAAATTCTATAATTGCTCCAGCAGTACTGTGCCCCTGTGACATTGTGTACAACAAACAAGACAATACTGTGATGAAACAAAAACTGGTGTATGCACGTTTTACCAAGTATATATTTTCTATATTACAATGTGTAGTTTATCACATTTTTAAGAATATAGCAATATCCATTCACAGAGTATGTTGTGTAGTCAATAATAGTGAATTAAGCTGTGTCGGGGGTGAGGACTCCAGGGCATCTGCTGACAATGTACAACATTCAGGGCTATCGATTTATTTGAATTTGATCTGTTTTTCTTTTATTTCACAGAGTGACTTATATTATTTCCTGTATTCTTTTAGGGGTTGCTGGGGTTACACAGTTACATAATAATCTAGGCTGAAAAAAGACTAAAAGATCTATTGAGTTCAACAAATACACACATCTTTTCACACTTTGGATTGGCTAAGATCTTGACCGGGGAGCTAAGAACGTGTTGGGGGTTATTTTGTTTAAAAAAAAAAAAAACACCTTTTATTACACCTATGAGATTTTTAATCCCTGGTTGGGAGTATTTAAAACAAGTTGAAAAAGGTATAGTAGTTATGGTGCTTAGAGTGTCCCTTTAAGTTGGAATCCATACTCCAGAAATATCCAAAATCAATGTAAATATTAATCCTTAAAAGAACTGCTTAAAATGTATGTGTCATTATTATTATTATTAGCATTTATATAGATCCAACATATTATGCAAGAGCTATAATAAAAAGGGGATATTTGAAGAAGGCCATGTTCAAATAAGCTTGCAATTGATGTTAATTTGAGGTAGGTAAGTGTATAACATCTCTGGTGTTTTGCCCCATGGGCACTTATTAGAGAGCTGGACTGACCAAAATTCAGACCTGGATTTGCCGGTTCGAATGCAATCTTTATTAAATTCAAATGCATTTAATGATGCGTGGCAAGGTCAGGTAGGTAGCAGTCAGACGTGTATATCTGTGCAAACTTTGATTAGCCCATAAACTCCACTAATGTTCCAATTTTCTGCCTCCTGCAGAGAAACTAATTTCTTTGAGTACCGTTCTGTCATTATACATCATTGCAAAGTCACTGAAAAAGTGACTTCTTTATTTGAATAAAACTTAGGGCAAAGTTTAAGGATGCATTCTAGCAGTCAGGAAGGTGTGGCTGCAATACACTTTTTTTTTATAATATAATAGACTCTTTTATAATGCAAATGCTTGGTGTATTTAAGTTTTTGATATAATCATGCCAGCATCCAAATATTATTATAATTTGGTGGTGTTCTAAAGAAACGGCATTTAGTGAAATGCAATAATTTATACGCAGGCTAATAGAGTATTTTCATATATTTTCTTTTTAGAACCGTGGGCTGCAGGCATACCTTTAGGCCCGGGCCGCGCAATCCGATGGTAACCGGCAGGAGGGGAGCAATGTGCTGTGCTGCCCCCCTCCTGCCTTGTGTGTAGCAGGCTGAGCACTATGGTCTGACAGGAAGTGCTCACTAAGTGGGGGAATGGGACACAAAGACAGACTTGGGGTGCATTGAGACACCTGGAGGGAATGGGTAAGATGGAACACATGGAGGGGCTTGGAAAGGTAATGGGACACCTGGAGGTGCTTGGGGGGATGGGACTCATGGAGGGGCTTGGGGGGGGATGGGACACAAAGAGGGGCTTGGGGTGGACTGAGATTCCTAGAGGGGATGCGGAGGAGGGAATGAAACATATGGAGGGGTGTGGGGGGATGAGACATATCGAGGAATTTGGGGGGGTGTCACGGTAATATACCCCAACACGTAAGAATAGTCCAGATAGTCTAGAGGCAAGAAAACAAGATACGTCTTACCGGACCTTAGAATGGCCAGACTAGACGAGGACAAGAAAAGACCAGTCCAGAACAAGCCGAGGTCAAAGGGAAAGAGAGATAGCGTAAACTAGAACAAGCCAAGCACTGGTACACAGGAGAGCAAACCGGCGAACAAGACAAGCAAGGATAAAGAGAATACGGAATCAGGAAAAAAGCCAAGGTCTAGCACCAAAAAAACACAACTGAACAATACAAGCACTAAAGGGAACTGAACCAGAAACCACGATAGGGCAAGGTACTAAGGGAAAAGGTGAGTATAAATACCCTAGATTTCAATTTGATTGGCCCCTGTCATATCCACGCCCCCAAAACGTGAGTGTATGGGGAATGTGGCATGACAGGGGCCAATGGGAAACCGTTTAAATTTTCGACTCCCACTGTCCCTTTAAGAGCGCGCCCGAGACACGCGGCATGCTCTTAGAGTCAGGCGGGACACGTGACCGCTTCTCGCGGTCACTGCCCGCCTTTCTGATATCGCCGTCGGATGAGCCGCGCGCGGCTCGTGCAGAAGCAGGACCGTGCGCGGCGAGAACAGAGGACCCCGGCCGGCCCCTGGAGAGGGTAAGTACCGCTACAGGGGGAAATGGGACACAAGGAGAGGCTTGAGGGAGATTTAGACACCTGGAAGGGAAGAAGGGAGGGAATGAGACACATGGAGGGGCTAGGGGGAGGGAATTAGAAACATTGAAGGTCTGCGTGGGAGGAAATGAGACAATTGGGGGGGTGAGACAAATGAACAGGCTTGGGGGAAATGAGACACATGGAGGAGCTGGGGTGAGGAATGAGAAACATGGTGGAGCTAGAGAGGAATTAGACACATATAGGAGCTTGGGGGGAGTGGGAAACATGGAGGGGCTGGGATGAGGAATGAGACACATGGTGGAGCTGGAGAGGAATGAGACACATGGAGGGGCTTGGGGGGAATGGAGCACATGGAGGGGCTTAGGGGGATTGAATGAGACACATGGAGGGGCTGAGTGGGTGGAAATGAGACACTTATGGGGTAATGAGACACACTTAGCAAGTGGGGGGGGGGGAAAGACACATGGAGGGGCTGAGAGGAGGGAATGAGACACGCATAGTGAGTTTTCGCACCGGGGCCTGGTGGTTTATAGTTACGCCTCTGCGTACATCATATACGTTTTTTCCATAAAATGCTAATTTTAATAAAGCAGCCTCGCCAGCATTTCATATAATTGTTTTTAATGTAAAATACACTTTTTTTCTGTGACAGAGCGAACTTCTCTTCTTCAAATCTCAATGAAGCTCATGTAGTCTTTTGTACAGTCCTGTTAATGAATGCATGGTCCTATGGAAAGGAATTAACAGACCTCGGAAACACGTTTCTGTAAAGATGAATGGGAACAACAAATAGAACAGTTACTTCAGTTGTTTCACAATTTTATTAAAGGACACGGAGGCGAGTATTAGGCTTATCTCTTTCTTTTATTCCTCAGCAGCAAAGAAAGTTAAGGTATCTACGATATAGAAAAAACTGTAGAAATACCCCACAGGGTTAACACATTACATTATCATTATCTCCCAGCCTATGGGAGCAGTCCATCTGTAATATCCTGTCACGTGACCTCCTCTCTTCCTCTTTCTTTGCTGCTGCCTCAGCTACGTACCTCATGATTTTTATGCTCTTCAAAATTGTATTGTAATTTACTGTTTTATTAGTATTATTTTACCCTTAATATTATTTTATTGTTTTTTCTGTTTTTACTACCTTTGGTTAATACTATTATTCTTGCCTAGTACATTATTTGCCTGTATTATGTATTTGTACTGTGGTGCTTCATATTTCAGTGCACTGCCGTTTGGGTTGTTTATAACCCGTTTTTTATTTTTTCCCACCACTTGGGGGACGCCCTCGGGGCTCCGAGGTTTCCCTTCCCATCTCCCCGCCTCAGAACGAGCCCCCAGCCGCCTGCCTAATCACGGCCATAAAAACCGTTACCAGGACCACCCGCGCATGCGCTTTACTCCCGCGCATCGCAGCAGCCATCTTGTGGTTGGCAAATTTGCCGCGTTTTTTCTCCCGACACTCGCGCCACTCGTTCAGAGAGGGGCGCGAGCTAAGGGGCTGGTTGGGGTATCAGGCAGTCTACCAGTGTTCCCCAGGAGCCATTCCTGAGGGAACACTCGGTAAGCTGCCATATTATTTGTGCCTTCTTGCTCTGTGCCTTAGTACCTTGTACCACTTTGATTTAGGCCATATTAAAGTGTGCCATATTGATATATATACCACATTAAGTGGTGCCACATGTTTTGACCTGTGCCATATGTTTTGGTGCCATACTGACTTGTGCCACAGTTTCTCTGAAACTGCTATGTTTATAAAAAAAATAGGTTAACCATAGCTGGACCTGGCACCCAGACCACTTCATTAAGCTGAAGTGGTCTGGGTGCCTAGAGTGGTCCTTTAAGGACACGGAGGCGAGTATTAGCCCACCCAGATGGGATATACTTGAAAAATTTGTATCCCAACCCAGGTACGTAATAAATGTGGATATAAGTGTATGAATTAACATCTTTAAGGTTTGGTTTTACGAGCTTAACAGATGTATAGTAATTACTTGCTTAGGTATAAACCGATTATATGCACTGACAATCGTTTAATATTACGGTGATATGAAAATAGTTGACGAGAACATATTTTACCACGTGTTCTCTTTGTCCTTTCTAGCCTGAATACTAAAGACACCTCCCGGCAACACCGACACCTTCCACAGTTTGAAAGGATCAGTTCCCGAGGATCCGTCTTCTCTCGGAGGGAGTCCTCGTTAATAAGTGGGACTACCAGCATGTTCTGTTGATTAGTTATGTGTTTTGTTGATTGTTGTTAATGAATACTGGCTTCGGCATTGTCAGGAAAGAAGAGAGGAGGTCACGTGACAGGATATTACAGATGGACTGCTCCCATAGGCTGGGAGATAATGATGATGTAATGTGTTAACCCTGTGGGGTATTTCTACAGTTTTTCTATATCATAGATACCTTAACTTTCTTTGCTGCTGAGGAATAAAAGAAAGAGATAAGCTTAATACTCGCCTCCGTGTCCTTAATAAAATCATGACTTTACATCATGTGATTAGTAAAATCTGGTAATTTTAATACAGATTGTAAGTGAAAAGAATTCAGGCAGAGAAACTCATCCAAATCTATAGTTCAGTTTAGCTCTTTTATATCTCTGGAAAATTCCTTCTTGTCTTTCGTGTCAGTGGGAACCGTAAAACAAAACTAACTCTGTGAAGAGATTAAGGTGTTTTTATAGTATCCAATTAATAAAAACACACTAGCTCAGCTAATTAAAATCCTTCTCGCTGCTGATAAGATCCACGGGTAATGAAGGATTCAAAAGCAACTGACCTCAGCAAAGAAAATGAATTGAGAAATAAAATATAAGGGGAGGGGTGCGGAGATTTGGGAAAAGCTGCCCTCTGCAGTGGAAATGCCTTATTGCGTGTTATTCTGTTTATTGATAGAATCGAATAAGGTAACTAACTGTTAACTCTTTATGGGACTAGTTATGTCTAATTCTAATTTGATTATTCTAGAAGACAACCAGTTAATTTAGCACTAAGACTAAGGTAATGGGTCAACTCCAAAATGAAAAACATGAAATCAAGACCAAGACATCAGTTGTGTTCAGCATTTTCCGAACAAAGACTTCACTGCAGAAGAACTCATCAAACTGCCTAAAGAATACCACTGGAACTTGGAGGAGTTTAATGTCCCAGGAGGATGCACATGTTATTAGCAAATGTATTCTGAAGAGTGTGAGAAGCAATCTCGACAGTAGGTGGAGCAATAGCAAATTAAGCTATGTATCTGTTCTGTTCATGATCTCCAGAAGGGAAGTTCTGTTTGTATATTAGTTTCTTCTTCTATAATAATGTGACTGTGTGCATTTTGGTATGGCATATATGTACAAGGAAATATTGCAAAAGGGAAATCATTTGAATGCAGCTAGCTCTTCTCGATAAACTTTCAATAATTTTGACCTTTAAAAAAACAAGGATTTCATTGTCTTTTATACCACAGGTAGAGGTTCCAAGAGGCCTAGCTGATGCTTGAGGTTACAGGGTTATTAAGTGAAAGTATTTTGCTACTGACCTGGTTATGAGTAAGAAGAGGTCAGACAGTTCTGAAACACGTATAACCCCACCATCATCTGGTGGTTTGGAGTGGATATGCAGGAGATCTTGAAAAATAAAAATCAGAGATTTTGTGTCAGGTGATTTGTCATTCTCTCCATCTCTGTCATTTTCCTGTTAAGCCAAAGAGTGCTGAAATGACCTCATATCTACCAAAAATTAAATGTAGTAAGCAATGAAATATCGTAAACTGGAGCTATTCATTTATTTTTTTAGCATCAACACTACATTAGCATCAACACTATCCCACCATAAAGTGTTCCGCATCCATCATTCCTATTGCCAATGTTAGAAGCTATTACTGGTCAGCTGGTTGAATTCAAGACAGAAGAATTTCTGGGAAAGTTGATAACCTAACTGGAGAGGCCTTTTCTTGCATATTTTATAAACCTTTGGTACACCTAAAAGGCATGGTCTACCTCCTCAGATTGTTTTTTTTTTTCCTCCGGTTCTGATTGTTTTCTGTTGGTCTGATTTGATGTTGCTTGTATCTATTTTTTCTGTAAATCCCACCGAGTTACAAAGTGGGCACCGTAGCCGTGGACCTTGACCGCTACAACATACTTTTTCTACATAGAACACTATTACCAGCTAATAGCTCACGTTGCTTGGAAAAAGCAAAGTCTGTTGCACATTTTCTCTGACATGACTGGTTTCCATTTCAGAAACAAACAAGATCTACAGATAATTAACCTTTTAGTCCCCATTATACGACCAAGTGATGTGAAAACCATGCATGTTTTTTTGTTTTTTTTTAACCTTCACCTCAGTTGTGCAAACTCCCCAGGAGTCGCAAACTGTCTCACAAGATAATGGTCCATAATTCATCCAGTTATGGTTATGGAAGGAATGTATAGCTCCTGAATTGAACTGCCAAGCCACATACGTGTTTACATTATTAGCACTTTACGAGTGAACATCAAGCACAGGAAATTAAACACCTAAATAGCTTCAATTACTAGTGTTTCATTGTAACACTGAAGTTGTTTGCCTCTTGGAGTTTTGAATTAATTAACTCCACTAATGTGACATAATTCTTGCATTTGCCCAGCTTAACTAAGTTCCTGCTGTTTTTAGAACTGATTCTAACTCATATAATGTTCTAGTTCATGTAGCGCAACAGCAACAAGCAGAAGAGCATAGTGCAATAATGAAACTTATTAGATGTATTTCCTTTTGGAAAGGGCTATTAAACTCTAAAAATATATTTTTTTCTTCTGTAACAGAAGAGAAAGTTATTTTGACAAGTCCCTTTGAATTTTGAGACAATAATTTTCGTTTTGCTCGAGATAGAAATCACTGTCAACCTGTGCAGGATATGCCCGAGGCTGGGCATCTCCTGGGCCCTGAGTTACATTATTTTGCTTCATGCGGACCACGGGGATGGAGAAAGTGGAAAGGGCACTAACCAGGTTTCTTCTGTTTTGTTTGTTTTTGTTTTCTTTTTTTGATGGGGGGGGGGGGGGACACACCATTTCTTTTAAAATGTATTTATGTTATTGTTATAAAAACCCATTTGGTTTGCACAGAGTGAAGGAGCTGATCTCACAGACCTTAGCATATCTTCTTTCAACTATCTAGAGCTACAAACAGTGATATTTTCCTGGCTTGGTATTCCCCAGCATTGTGCCTTGTTAACACTTACGCTGGGAAAATAGATTCACTGGCTGAGGCTGAGCTCATTTGTTTGTGCAGAAGCCAACCAGTGATGCATGATAATAAATACCACGGTTCTTTAAACAAACTTCCTAGCATAACTGAGTTCAGCAGCAGCAGGGCTGCTTAAACCGTTTAGTAAAATGCCGTGATAGTTCTTGGAAGTTTATAATCAAATGTGAGCCTTATTCGTTTTCAGTCCTTCGCTGCTGAGATATATCTGACCCCACTGTAAGACTGTATGAGTAGAGTACAATGTAAACACTGCTCCTATTTGACTGTCTGCTTTTATCTTATGTATCATCAAATAACTGATCATCTCTCCCTAATATATTGTCAATGTATCAGTAATAATAACTGTGCATTGAATTATTTGCTGGTGCAATCCAAATAAATGACACATGAATATTTGTAAGATTTTGGACTTAATATTATTAATATTATAAGACTTCGGTCAAAAAAAAAGGTATGTTCGTCCTAATAATTTGTCCACAGAAAAAATAGTTTGGGGCCATTTGGTTTATGTCTCTGTGGCGTTTTGGTTTAGACTAATTTTGTCCATGCAATAGTTTCAGGAGAAAGGATTCGGACAAACCAAAATGAAAATGTGCCTACCAGCGTACTGTAAAATATACACATGATATCAATGTTGTGTATATAATTTGCAGTACATTGCATTTATATGCATTTACAAGCCATCTGGTTCACAGAACAATTAAAAAATAATCTTTATTTGTATATTTATATAGTGTATTTATGACCTATATGATGTATAATATCAAAATTTTTATTTATTTATTTATTTTTCTCATTTTTCCTTCTATTGGCCACTTCTCAGTCGATCTGCGAATAAAATAAACAATGTGTGGCTTTCCACTAATCATCAATCATCTTTTTGGAAAGAATTCCGATTCACAAAACTAACAAAATGTTTCATCTTTTTAGTTTGTTTCGGGATTCGCCCATTTAGCGATTCACAGTCCGGAATTTCAGACAATCACAATTCACATGCACAAGTCTGCTTCTTATATCTTATATGTTGCTCAAACGGGTAAGGTGTGAAGGTTGCACACATATCATCATACATTTAAAATTATACGTGGTTTTCTAAACTAACTTGAAATTTAAACCTGCGTTACGTTAATCTCTTATTTAACCAGTTAGGTCACAATGCATTAGTGAATGAGAGTTATGCACTCACGTTAGCAGTGAAATCGATTCTCAAGGTAGTAATGGCAGAAGCCCACGCAAAAAAACATGCGCCATCAGAGACAGAATATGTTGAAGAGATAATACCACGGATTATTATTAAAAGGGATAAACAACTTGTTTATTAAGCACAGCAGGTACATAGTTATCATCCCACTATCACAGAACTGTTAAGATATACCAAAATGAAAAAACTCTGTGGTCTATCTACCTCCTGGAAACCTGCCATTTGGATTAGATAAGCAACAGACGAAAAGTCAGGCGATAAAAAAAGGTTATTATTTTTTTCTCTGTTTCTATGATGCATCTATGTTAATTAAATTCTTCCAAGAATATGTTGTTATGCGTGTCATGGACAGTACATGTTGGTATGGTATGAGATGTGGATGGGAAATTAAGATGGAAACATGTGGAGATTTATCCACAGAATATCAAATCGTAGCAAACTAAAAAAGAAAGTTCGAAACTCACACTAAAGTAGCCAAGCTTTTACATAGTTACATAGGCTGAAAAGAGACTTGCATCCATCAAGTTCAGCCTTCCTCATATTTGTTTTTTCTGTTGATCCAAAAGAAGGCAAAAAAAAAAAACAGTCTGAAGCGCTTCCAATTTTGAAACAAACTAGGAAAAAATTCCTCCTTGACCCAAAAATGGCAGTCAGATATCTATTTGGATCAAGAAGCTAATACCCCAATAATTGAAAATGATATCCCTGTATATTATGTTTTTGCAAGTATTTATCAAATTGCTGTTAAACCCCTTAACGACCAAACTTCTTAAATAAAAGGGATTGTGTCCTTAAGGGGTTAAACATCTGTATGGACTCTAATAAAACCACTTCTTCAGGCAGAGAATTCCATATCCTAATAGTTCTTACTGTAAAAAAAAACCTTTTCTTTGCCTTAGACTAAATCTCCTTTCTTCTAGACTAAACTTAGGAACGTATATCCTATGTATAGTCCTGTTTATGAATAGATTTCCAGATAATGGTTTGTATTGGCCCCGGATATATTTGTATAATGTTATCATATCCCTTATGAGGCATCTTTTTTCTGAACTAAAGGTATTTAAATTTGTTAATTATAGAATCATTGGAGAATTGTTCAAAATCATCACTTTTTGCTGGTTATATTTATTTCCATAGCTTTTGCTTAAATTTTGCAATCCAATTTTAAAGGAAGCAGGATTCAGGGTATCCTCCCAGCAGGGCCAAGTCACAGAAGGGTCTACATGGTGGAGTAGGGGGTCGTGCTTAGAAAAGAATACCCAAGCAGGGTAAATAGCATAGATACAGGGCATGAAGTATGCAGTAGCCAGGGGAAAGTATTAGAATAGTTTTGCACCCATGGACTTTCTATAGTATCCTAATTAAAAAATAAGCATGTCGCGGGGGACCTGACCACAGAGCAGAGCAGACGCATGCCACTGCAGCACTTGGTAACAGATTTTACCGATTATTGCTGAAACAAAGCTACTGCAGACTCATTACCTGCTGCACTGTGACGGGGACAGCAGGCTCTCCGTATTGGTTCAAACATGCGGTACAACCCGCTGGTTCTGCCCGAGCGACCTCTGAGGCCTACAAGCCTGGCAGGAGTTGGAAAGATGATCGCCCTACCCACGCGGCACACAGCAACGATGACAACCAAGGAACCCCGTTCCCCCCCATGGGGGTTATCCTTGTCCCCACCGACCTGATACACGTTCCTTCATTGAAGCCTACTGCCCACGATGGTCCGCGAACCGTACGAAGCGGGCCTAGCAACAAGGCCTTAATGCCTCTGGCACCTGTGCATGTGAACCCTGGAAGGGAGGTAATGGAGCACTCCCTCTGACGTCTTGAGGAGATATGCCAACGATTCTGGGACTGGCTGGAACAACGTCTAACATCACATTCGCCTACTACTGTTAAGGAAGTGAGGAGGGATGGTGATAGAGGGCCACGCGAGCCTCTCTCGGGCAGAACCCAGCACAGAGCACAAGCCACTCCTGCTGCCTGCCAACCTAGGCTGAAGGCCATGTGGAGGATACCTACATGGCATCACCCATGATGCCGGAAGACCGCCCGCCGCTGGTGGCAGCAGCACATCGGGATCTTCCGCTGCACCCACAAAGGGAAAGACCCGGCCGCACAGCATAACCGAGTCTGTGGATCATGGATGCGGCCCTTCCAACAGGCCTGGAGCCTTAGACGGGACTCTAGCTGCCCATATCTCACTGTTGCTCTTTTATTATTATTATTATTATTATTTAAATAGCGCCATCAGATTCCGTAACGTTGTACAAATAATACATGATCCTCCATATCCCCGCTGTTTCACTGCCTATCCTAGGCATTGGCTGACTGTGGACATTGAACAGGTATTACCAGCTGCAGCCTTTCCTGCATAGCCAAGTTGCGACTACTAAAAATTGCATTCCTTAGACATGTGGACACGTAGTACTCTTATTGTATTATTTTAGTTTTATAGTTGAAGTTAACCTGCAAAGCTTTACATGTGCAGAAAGAGTGACAGTTGGAGTCTGAGTTAATTAGCCTGCATAGCACATTTATCTCACACACCAAGTATTATAAGAACAATTTGCTGTTTACCGCACAGCACTCCTCCACTTATAATGCCCACCGGATGAGCTACAATAGACCCAGAACAGTGGGTGCAGTACAGCCGGGGAGGGGGGCGCCCCAACCATTACACTAATTTGACATACTGCACAGGCAAGCCTGGTCGTGTGGCAATAAGAAAGCTTAGCAGCGGTGGTACTCATTGATCTCAGTGCACAGCGTTAGATAGGCATGACAATCTCCAAGTACACAGGCCTCATACCATACCTGTCTGTCTCTCCAACCTTGATCCAGGTATTAAAGCTAGACCTTGGGAAACTAGCAAATAATCTCTTCTTACACTTGTGCAGACTGTACTATCTGACCTGATTTACCCTGTCCTTACTGACTAGCATCCCAAGCATGTACCGAAACGTATAAACTACGCCAGTACTCCTACTAACGCTCAACCTACAGTATTCCTACTGGCACCTATTTTATTTTATTTTGCACTCACTTTCAGGCACCTACTCATGCCAGTTACTCCGCTACTGTTTACCGTGATTTGTTTAGCCAGGCATATTTGTAGTTCTCAAAATTATTATATAAAAAAAAATGTGCTATATACTTGATTGCCCTATACTGTTGAAATGTGTATACTAATTATCTTGCCACTGCTGTCGGGGCAGTGCAAGAATGTTTGTTACTCTGAAGCACAACAAAAATAAAAATTTACAAAAAAAATAAAAAAGTAATTTATAATAATATTTTGTTTATTTACGATATTATTATACTTATAATTCTGTTATATACTGTATATTGCTTTAGAAGCTAATTCCCGTCTTGACAGGTACAATTTATAATAATTAACAATATCACATACCATTATTTGTAAAAGCAACTATATAAAGTGTGTTTAAACCTGATTTTCACACATTGCTGTACAAGCTAGCACCTGCCTTACATTAAGAAGGAAATTAATTGGAGTTAATTAATTGGAGTTATGCATAGTTATCTGGTAGCTGTGTATTCATCGAAGCTGAATAAAAGATAATTATTCTTGAAAACAACATTTTTGGTCTGTCTTTTCTAGTCATTAAGTAGCATGCAGTCAACATGAGTATCCATAAAGCGTTTTTAGGGAGAAACAGATGAAAAGGTCTCAATGTTGAAGGACATTCAGGGCCGGCCCTAGGGGTGTGCGAGCTGTGCGGCCGCACAGGGCGCCATGGACCAGGGGGCGCCCTGTGGCTGACACAGCTCGCACTTTCTCCTAGTGACAGCCTGTGAAGGAGAGCTCAGAGCTCTCCCCTAATACAGGCTGTGCTGTGTAGCGTGGCCGCGCTCCGCCCCCCTGCCTCTTAATGCTGCCCTCACTGATAGTCCCCAGACTCCCCACTCGGATCTCAGTGAGAGAAAGGGGGCGGGGTTAAATGCCGATCGGAGGCGGAGCTACATGGGAAGCGGGGCGGAGCTACAGGCAGGCGAACCCTCTGGTAAGTTAGGGGAAGCAGGAAGGAGTTCCTGTTCCCCCATCTACCACCACACTGCTCCCCCATCCACCCTAACCGTGCCCCCTGCTCCCCCCTACCCTAACTGTGCCCCCTGCTCCCCACCTACTCTAACTGTGCCCCCTGCTCCCCCTACCCTAACTGTGCTCCCTGCTCCCCCTACCCTAACTGTGCCCCCTGATCCCCATTCCCCACCTACTCTAACTGTGCCCCCTGCTCCCCCTACCATAACTGTGCTCCCTGCTCCCCCCTACCCTAACTGTGCTCCCTGCTCCCCCCTACCCTAACTGTGCCCCCTGCTTCCCCACCTACCCTAACTGTGCCCCCTGCCCACCACCTACCCTAACTGTGCCTCCTGCTCCCCACCTACCCTAACTGTGCCTCCTGCCCACCACCTACCCTAACTGTGCCTCCTGCTCACCACCTACCCTAACTGTGCCCCCTGCTTCCCCACCTACCCTAACTGTGCCCATTGCTCCCCCACCTATCCACTGTGCCCTAGCTACCATAACTGTGCCCCTTGCTCTCCCACCTACCCACTGTGCCCCTTGCTTCCCCACCTACCCAGCTACCACCATTGTGCCCTCTCTCCCCCAGCTACCACCACTGTGCCCCCTCGCCCCCAGCAAGCTTATCTGTGCACTGCGCCCCAGCTACCCACTGTGCCCCCCTGCTTCCCCACCTAGCCTAACTGTGCTCCTGCTCCCCCAGCTACCCACTGTGCCCCTGCTGCCCACCTAGCCTAACTGTGCCCCCATGCTCCCCACCTACCCACTATGCCCCACCTACCCACTGTGCCCCTTACTCGCCCACCTACTCACTGTGCCCCTTGCTCCCCCACCTACCCGCTGTGCCCCTTGCTCCTCAGCTACCACCACTGTGCTCCAGCTACCACCACTGTGCCCCCACTCTCCCAGCTGCCACCGCTGTGCCTTCTCACCTCCAGCTAGCTTAACTGTGCCCCTGCTCCCCCAGCTACCCACTGTGCCCCTGCTCCCCCAGCTACCCACTGTGCCCCTGCTTCCCCACCTAGCCTAACTGTGCCCCTGCTCCCCAGCTACCCACAGTGCCCCTGCTCCCCACCTAGCCTAACTGTCCCCCCTGCCCCCACCCCACCTAGCCTATCAGTGCCCCTGCTCCCCCAGCTACCTACAGTTCCCCTTGCTCCCCCAGCTACCACCACTGTGCCCCCTCTCCCCCAGCTACTACCACTGTGCCCTTTCTCCCCCAGGTACTACCACTGTGCCCCCTCTCCCCCAGCTACCCTCTGTGCCCCTGCTCCTCCACCTTCCCACTGTGCCTCTGCTCCCCCAGTTACCCACTGTGACCCTGCTCTCCAACCTACAACTACCCCTGCTCCCCAGTTACCCACTGTGCCCCTGCTCTCCTACCTATCACTACACTACCCCTTCTCCCCCACTGTGCCCCATGTTCCCCCACCCACCACTACTTTACCTCCGCTCCCCCACCTACCACCATTGTGCCCCCTGATCCCCCACCTACCACCACTGTGCCCCCTGATCCCCTACCTACCACTACACTGCCCCTGCTCCCCCAGCTACCACTACACTACACACCATTTGACACACACAGTACATGGATAAAGGGGTATGATGGGGGGGGGGGGCGCTGTGAAGATTTTTTGCACAGGGCGCCTTAGGGCCTAAGGCCGGCCCTGAGGACATTCTATAGGTTTCCATGGTGATTGGTCCTTTTTTTTTTTTGCACTTTGCCAAAAATAGCACATATTTTCCCCTAATAAATGTTACCATTTATCTTTAGGAAATACTAAAACAGTGACAGGAAGAGGAAAGACCACTTAAGTCACCCCGTTCCTCCACATACACTGGTCCTTTGTAGTATTTGTCCTGAGAAGCACAGCCTCTTGGAGTGGAATACTATGTGTCCCCATTTAGGCCAGGCAGTCCCTATTTTGGGCTCAAATCCTTCTCTCTCATTTCTTTCCTAATATCCCTCTTTTTTAGTTGCTCCATATTGTTGGTATGTCTGAGTGTATAACAGAGCTCTACAGCAATAATACGCACAGTAAATTGACTTCAAACTGCAATAAATGTGTTTAGACATCAGTCGGTGTAACTAAGATACATGTGTTGTTGTTCTGAATTAAATTTTAGTTGCCTAAATTCTTAATAGTAAGTCAGCTAAAATTTAAAAAAATATTGCCTCTGGCTACACCCACACTTACACCCCTAAAATTAAATGTTTCTCTTCATCCATTTGAAATATTGGTAGGCATGTAAACAGGTTTTGATGCAGTATGTTAATATAAGATACGCCCTTATTTGAGGTATGTTGACAAAGTTCTTAGCTTAGCACATTATGACCGTATGGTGTGACCAAATAACTTCTCATTTTTAGTTTGGTGTTTTTGAGTAACCTTCAAATATTTGAAACTGTATTGTTATTGTGTGTCCATTTCCTTTTTATGCAATATGATACAATGATATGATGAAACCTCGGTTTGTATTATCTGCATGTCTTCATCAACTGCCTTATCACAGTTAATATTAAAAATGTCTTTACATATATTACTAAATGTACTAAGATCATTTTTTTAAATCATGATAAGCATGCCTTTACGGCTGGCAACCCAGATAAATCCCTCTAGATAGGATCTTCCTTATTGTTTCCTATTTTTCATTTCTCAAACTTTTTATCTAAAATCGGTCCAGATCTAATAAAATAATAGGAAACATTTTCCAAAATTCATTATGACCTCTTGTCTCCGCAGTGACGCTAATGCGTACTCAGAAAAAAGTTGAGTATTAAATTTATTGCCGAGAGATTAAACCCACAAGAAAACCCTTGCATTGCATTCAAGAGGAATAAAAGTTAATTGCCAGTGATAATGACCTCAATCTTGTACTTTTGTACTGGAAAGTTCACAAAGCAAGTAGACAACCTTGAACGGACTCTCTGTTTTTTGTTAGAGATATCCAAAATGAAGAAACAAAATGCTGTTCTTGACAACACTTTGAAATGGTAACGATGAGCACATTCTTTCTTCGGAATGTCTATGAAGAAAGATTGAATCTTACCAATAAGGTTGGTTTATTTAAGAGGCATTGTACAATATGTAAATAACTTTTTTTTAAGCAGAGATTTCCTTTGCAATTTCAAACTATTAAGAGTTCCAGACTCGTATGGCTGATATGACCATGTCACAAAGAAAACAAAGTTGCATCTTCACATTTGGTAAGATGAACCATTAGCAAATGTATAGATGAAGGGATATCCAACTATATATTATTTTGACATCTTTTTGTTTTTCTGCTATTCTGTTGGCATACTATTTACATAGCAAAAAATACTAAAAAATTAAAGGTCCAAAGCAGATGTATACAAGAGACAAATCAGCATCTCACAATTCTTAACTTGCACCCTTGATTATTGAATCCACGTCCACGTCAAGGATGCTATGCTAAGGGCAAAACAAGCAGTTTTCAGATAAGTGTATGTTTAAGCTATACATGTTCTGGGGATTTCACCAGTATGTCCACTCCAAGGAATCTACGCTTACCTGAACTTGAGCTTGTAATACCCACTACCTGAGGATAATAAACATAGAAACATAGAAACATAGAATGTGACGGCAGATAAGAACCATTCGGCCCATCTAGTCTGCCCAGTTTTCTAAATACTTTCATTAGTCCCTGGCCTTATCTTATAGTTAGGATAGCCTTATGCCTATCCCACGCATGCTTAAACTCCTTTACTGTGTTAACCTCTACCACTTCAGCTGGAAGGCTATTCCATGCATCCACTACCCTCTCAGTAAAGTAATACTTCCTGATATTATTTTTAAACCTTTGTCCCTCTAATTTAAGACTATGTCCTCTTGTTGTGGTAGTTTTTCTTCTTTTAAATATAGTCTCCTCCTTTACTGTGTTGATTCCCTTTATGTATTTAAATGTTTCTATCATATCCCCCCTGTCTCGTCTTTCCTCCAAGCTATACATGTTAAGATCCTTTAACCTTTCCTGGTAAGTTTTATCCTGCAATCCATGAACCAGTTTAGTAGCCCTTCTTTGAACTCTCTCTAAGGTATCAATATCCTTCTGAAGATACGGTCTCCAGTACTGTGTACAGTACTCCAAGTGAGGTCTCACCAGTGTTCTGTACAATGGCATGAGCACTTCCTTCTTTCTACTGCTAATACCTCTCCCTATACAACCCAGCATTCTGCTAGCATTTCCTGCTGCTCTATTACATTGTCTGCCTACCTTTAAGTCATCAGAAATAATCACCCCTAAATCCCTTTCCTCAGATGTTGAGGTTAGGACTCTATCAATTATTCTGTACTCTGCCCTTGGGTTTTTACGTCCAAGATGCATTATCTTGCACTTATCCACATTAAATGTCAGTTGCCACAACTCTGACCATTTTTCTAGTCTACCTAAATCATTTTCCATTTGGCTTATCCCTCCTGGAACATCAACCCTGTTACATATCTTAGTATCATCCGCAAAAAGACACACCTTACCATCAAGACCTTCTGCAATATCACTAATAAAAATATTAAAGAGAATGGGTCCAAGTACAGATCCCTGAGGTACCCCACTGGTGACAAGCCCAAGCTTCGAATATACTCCATTGACTACAACCCTCTGTTGCCTGTCACTCAGCCACTGCCTTACCCATTCAACAATAAAGCATGCAGAAGCTAGATATGAGATATGTGCATCCATTTTCAGCTAAATTGAGCTAAATCAGCTAAATCGTCCGAATTTTGTAACTCTGAAGTGCCATAGTGAAGTTAACAGAGCGAATGACTTATGACATGGTTGAGCATGTTCGTTTGGTTAATGACTCAAGGTTCGATTAGTGGCGCCAAAAAAAAATAGATGATTCATGGCTAGGGGAAAGCCACTAGATGTTGATATTATATCAAATAAAGTGAGAAGAGATCAATTGAGGAAAAAAAGATGGATTAGTAAAAATATAATAATCTGTATTTAGATATTATATATTTAATAAATAATATTGGGTGGGGGGGTTACTGCTCCTCCTTTATTGGATACTTTTTGTTATTGAATGTGGACCAAAAAGAAGTAAAACATACCTATGAGTGTACTGAAAAATCTATATATAATATTTATATCATGTATATATTTTGCACTACACCGATTGGCCCATTGTTGCACCCTTGTTTTGGCTTAGCCGAATGTTTTGCATGAATGATGTTGGACGTTCGGTCGAGCTGAACGTCCAAATGGATGAATGTCTGATTACACAAACCAAGTCTAGTACCTGTACACTGCGTAACCCAAAGAGCACAAGCAAACTAAAACATATGATTTAGGGTAACAACCCTGTCCCCAAGGTTGTAATATATTGATGTTCTTTTGTTTGGCAACACATAATTCAACCATAGAAATAACAGCTAGACTTTCGGAGTGTGGAAAGCACAACAGATGCACCAACATTATAAATTACATGGAAAATGGATTTAGAGAAACCCATTCTACAGCACTGAACCATTCATCATTACAAAAACAAAGATAATTTCCTCAATATCTCATAAATCGTTTCACATAAATGTGATATAATAAACCACATGATGTATTTATAGCTGTTTAACACATTTCAATAAACAGCATTTAATTGGAATTCATGGTAAGTGCGGTGAGAGAAAAAGCAGCTGTCTTTGTGTAAAAAAGCATATCTTCATCCAACAGTTGAGCGCCAGAATATATGTTCATGTCATTTGCATATGTGTAAACAGTTTTCTGTGAACTTGTGTTATTTTTAATTAATGTTAATAAAACAGTGTTGCCCTAGGATGCAAGTGACCTATTACTATCTTTGAGGTCCACTCATCTCACCACCTTGACTGTGTCTTCAGACAAAATGTGACAAAATGTGACTATTGTTTGGATTAAGTTAAGCATTTCGCTACTGCCCCCTCTATTTTAAAATATTCAATTATAATTAATGCATTACGTTGCCAGCTATTATATCAGTTTTTATTGTGGGTTGTGAAACCCAAACATTTTTGAGTCAAATATATATTTTCATGCATGCCAAGCTGGTTTAAAAGATAACTGGATTAGCAGTTGATTAGTTATAGTTTTCAATGTTTAAAGGGACACTTATGTCACCTAAACAACTTCAGCTAAATGAAGCAGTTTTAGTGTATAGATCATGTCTCTCAGATTTCACTGCTCAATTCTCTGCCATTTAGGAGTAAAATCACTTTGTTTCTGTTTATGCAGCCATTGCCACACGTCCCCTTTGACTCAGCCTGCACCAAAGAAAATTGCATTCACTTTTAATCAGATGTAATTTATCTTAAACAATTTTATCTCTTGCTCTGTAAATTGGACTTTATTATACTACAGGGCTGTTGAATGCTTCAATCTGATTGGTTGACGAACGTTCTAAGGTGTGCATTATTTTCAGGGAGACTCACGGCTAAAGTAGTTCCAGACAGGTCTTGACCACATTACAGTTGCGTAAGAAATGAGTCCTACATACAAGAGCGTTTTAATGACAAAAACTTGACAAACGTCTTGAAATACATCATCTGAACAATGTTTTGAGGTGTGGTAACTGTAGTATAAGTGGAATAATTGACTCCAGGCCGTTGAATTATTAGAAAAAAATATTGCACACCCGAGGTGTAACGGCCACTCTGCTTTGCATCGTGACCGCATTACCACCTCGGGTGTGCATTATTTTTCTAATAATTCAACGGCCTGTCGTCAATTATTCATTACATCACATACAGGAGGCTCTTGCAGGGTCTAGCAAGCTATTAACATAGCAGGGGGATAAGAAAATCTAAATTAAATAGAACCATTAAGGAAGGATAAACATTAGATGACTCTTTACAGGAAGTGTTTATGAAGGCTGTGCAAGTTACATGCAGGGAGGTGTGACTAGGGGTTCATAAACAAAGTGATTTAACTCCTAAATGGCACAGAATTGAGCAGTGAGACTGCAGGGTCATGTTCTATACACCAAAACTGCTTCATTAAACTAAAGTTGTTTTTGTGACTATAGAGTCCCTTTAATAAAAAATGTTTTATTGTAGTTTTATTAAAATACTATTATAGTCTATATTTTACAAATAACGATACTGAAGGCAAAAATGTATCAAAAGTCTACAGTAACATATGATGAGACGAAACATCAATACTATCTTTTGTAACAAAAAAAAAGTTCTTGGTGTGTTTGAAACTGTTTTAATCCAACAACAAAAATAAAAGGTCTATGAAGGTAACTTCTTAATAAATGTATCATTTAGTCTAGTACAATCGTACCTCAAGATGCAACATTTCAAAAATAAAAGGTTAGTAAGTGTAGATAATGCTATGAAAAAGCCTTAGAAACATCCACAAAATGTTCAGAAGGGAAAGATAAGTGGAAGGTGGTTGTGACTAGATTCATACTCAGAATGTATTTGAGGCCTTTATTTGACAAATACAGCGAGAACAAGTTTCTAGTTCATAGAACTACTTGAAGATCCAACAATAGTTTGTTTTTACAATTTCACAGATCTTTAAATCCACAATCTCCCGAGGCACAAAAATGAATTGTGGCTGTTTTTTTCACGTGTGCAACATGCATTATGTTTTTGACAATTTTCAAAAGATGTTAATCAAATCCTGCTCTGAATCCACACTTGTGACATTGTTGACTTTGTCATGGGAAAATGAGTTTGGAGTTTGAGTGAATTTATAAAAAAAACAGACTAATGAGTAACAGAGTTATTCATTTATTTTAAAGAGTGAATTGTCACTAAGTGGATTTCAATTATTTTCACATTTTACACCAATATAGACAAATTCTCAAACTCGTGGATGTTTTCAGCTCAGCTGGTTTGTACTAAAATGGGAAATTCCTTTGAATACTTGACATTTCACACTTTAGTGAATAATGCTGGGAGTCTTGAATTCTACAGAAAGCATTCGCATGCTGCCATTCGAAGTATACAATAACGGGGGGAAATCCTTCTAAAATAGGATGGTAGGGTAAATATATTTTTGAGGCAGATAAATCAGAGGTTAACATTATTTTCAGAACGTTTGACTGAAGCACAACATGAAATTTCTTTCTTACATGTGTCAATCATATTAACGGGTTACTGCAACCAAAAAAAAACCAGTATTTTTATGTGCTGATTTGCCTTACCTGCAAAATGTAAAAACAAATAAATAAATAAAGCTAAAGCTTGCCTCTAGTCCAGCGTCAAGGCTATGTTCTCTCTGCAGCTCATTACTCATCTTGTAATGTCACCCGCTCACAGGTTTGCACTGATGTCAGACATCCGATATGCAAAGAAATTACAATAGCTACCTGGAACTCTTGTTATGGGCTGGCTAATGGCACCACAATGCCACTGGTTAACTCTACATCAGCCAGCAGAGGAGTTACATTCTGTATGTGCAGCATTTCGTAGTAAAACACTGCTCAAGCAGACTCCAAGCACCAAGACAACTTCAAACCACTGACATGGTGATGGTGCTTGCAGTAACCCTTTAAATATGAGTTCGGATGCAGTGTCATTGAGTTGCTGTTTCTGCATTTCTGGTGGCAAATCTGTATATTGAATGGCGTCTTATATTTTGCAATTACTATCTCGCACAACAGATAGTCATAGAATCTAGTAATTTGGAAATAAATCCTGCTGTAGTTTAAGATAACCTTCTCATTTGACTTATTTCAGAACTAGTCTCCAACGTTTTCCTTGGCTTGACAAAGCTCCTGACCTGGGTCAAAACTTTACTTGTTGAGCAGTCACAATAAAGAGATTTTGCTTTTACTAAGAAGGGGGCTGGACGTTTCTTTACTTTTTTCATAAAACTCACGCCTCATAAAACTTCAATCTGATCTGCAATATAATCATAACTCAACAACAGTCGCCGGGTATTTGTATTTATTTAATATGCGCTGAATTGAATAACCAAATTGCTACGTTTTTGCTAACATAGCCAAAATATGACTGTAGTTGAAAAGGAAAGTTATCCCAAATCAGTATTTTTGGCCTAAATTTTGCAATTAATTTTCAACTAACTACAATTCTGTGTTTAGGGAGAAAATCCTATGTATTTTTCACTCACCATATGTAGCTTTGGTTTATACCATTACTTTTCTATTGTTGTAAACTTTGTTTGCATATTGCTTTCACTGCTAACCTGAATCACATTCAACTGTCTTTCCTGTTGGGGGCAGGTGGATTTGTCTTGCCTCGTTAAACTGCTGCCTTCATTTAGTTTAATTACCTACTTAAGGACCTGTTAACTCCTCACTAATTATTTGTGCCCCCTCACCAGATGGACACATTGTGTCTCTTCTAAGCCATTCCTTCTTAGACCAACTGCAACTGTCATGGCCAACAACTCACAATACTGTTTGAGTACACTAATATGTTATTGACAAGACAACAAATGGATAGCTTAAAAAAAAAGGATATTGTTTCATGGAGATATAAAAAAATGCCTCAAGTAGAAAAGATTAATCTTTTGAAAATATGACTATAAGGATTACTGTTTGGAATCTCTACAGAATTGCGCACAAGATACTAGCAGTATTTAACAATGCTATTTAGTTGTCTACACTAGATTTAAAACACTGCGATATTACCCTACAAACCCTATGCCAACGGAAACTTGGTCGGTTCCCTCTAGTCAGCGAGACCATTTCTATGTTTCAGTGTTACAATGATAAGCAGGCAATATGTTCCTCTACTGTGATACCGAAATTACTGTACAAGAAAAATCAGCACTAAAAATAAATATTCTGAGGATTCCATATATCATAACAAAGCCGAGTGTCCTTAAAGTCCTCACAGGACGTACGTGTATGTACATTTTCTAAGTGGTTTGATTATTCTGTTAATGCTGATTGATCAATTGATCAGTTCTTGAGAAACAGTTTGAGGAAATGCATCAGCATCTGACATTCTCTCTAAATAATAACTTTTGGGTATGAGCAACAATTCCTAAATTTTTGGGAAGAAAAACCACATCCGAAGTGTATTCACCAGTTAGCAATAAAATGTGAAGTCATTGGGGGTGAATAGTATGTCTTCACCAATGCCTTTCACTTCAGTAATAATGGTACTATAAGCTAGAGACGTTTCAGAATTCATAGAAAAAGTACTGTGTATATTTCAATCAAAAACATGCCTACATTTAGCACTATATTCATTTATTCACTTTGTTGGTGCTAGTATCAATGCTTTGGTAGGGTAGGATGTAGTCTGCCACACCTGCTTCATCTAAAGCAAGGTGAAGGGGTCATATTTCATTGGAATTATTATGCCGGTTACATTTTTTGGAAGTCATAAATTCCAATAATTCATGGAGTGTTACACTTTCCACTTTTCATTGCAACATTATCAAATGTAATATTCATCCAGCATTCAAAAGGCTTCAATATTTGTCAGATTCTTAAAATCATATATCTGGTGCATGCATAATGTATGCCCCCTAAAGCATCATGCATTTTTGATTCTAGGCACAGGGTAATATTGGCGAAATAGCAGTTGTTGTGACTTTAAATTCTCCATAAAAAAATCCTCCCACTATAGAGGGGGATAGAGAATTGGAAAGAACTGACTTTCTATGTAGCAGAGAAACATCTTATTTTATATCTAATGATCATATTTTATATATGTTATATATCTATATGTTATTTTAACAGAAAGACCATGTTTTCAAATAGTCTTTGATATCTTGTGATCGAATCCTGAAACAAACAAAACAACGAGGATCTTTAGCTGACTGAAGTAACTTAGATTATTGGCAAAACGCATTATGGCACTTTGCTAATTCTTGCTGATATTGCATTTTTATTGTTTTTATATGTGAGCATTAATACATATTGTTATATACTTTATTACATCGTCATAGTATATTTAAGCAGTATCCTGCACCTTCACCCACTAGTATACAGTTGTGGGCAGTCACCCCATAAATGACACCAAATTTACATATCTAGAGCCAGGACCCTTTTGGCTCTTATCCAGGTGAGCACATCCAGCTTGTTTGTTTATATTGGAGTGGTTTAGACATCTGCACTATTACTACTTTTTTTTTCTTCTACCATTTGAGTGTGGTGTTTCATAAGAAGAAATGTGTTTTGCTACCTGCAAAGGCAAACCTGTGCAAATATTGAGACTTATTGTTACCAGGCTCTGCTTAATGTGAGTGTTCCTAGTTATTTGAACTATACATCACTTGTGGACATTGTACCATCTTCACTATATTTTGTCTATTTTGTTTTTGCATATGCTGCTCTCCTGCCTATGTATCACTGTTATTAAAGGGTAAGATAACCCATTTTAGCTCTCCACTTTCTGTAGTTGTTTTTCACTTACATGTGCATTCTTTTTATTTTGTTGAGGGGAGTAAGGTTAACCACACACGACTGTCGTTGAGATGCTAATTTGTGCCTAAGTATTTATGTGCTTTTTTGCACAATACACCGACCACAGCTGTTTATATTTAAAACCCACCCGTGGTGCCAAAAAAAAAAATGATTGATGGGAAAAAAATATGTTTGATGCTTTGAGTCACTACATTTCTGTTTTATTCACAGATAAGAACTGAATGTACAAGAGAGGGAAAAATGATGAGCAGTAAAACTAATTATATTTATTATAATTCTCTGTATTGATGGATTTTTCTCACTTGATCTGTGAACCATATCATTATACTCTAAAACATATACATAATATTTATATTATGCATATATTTTTCAGTACTCTGATTAGCCCATTTCTGCACCTTTCGGTTCATCCACATCATTTTCCCCAAAAATAATGCACAGTTTAAAGTTTTAAACACTGCATGGTGGAATTGAAGACCACTCAAACAAACATATATATATATATATATATATATATATATATATATACATTTCCCCATGCACAAGTATATTATTACAAGTATATTATTCAATAGAACAAATAAAACTTTGAACATATTATGGACGGTTATAGCAGACCAGCAATATTTCCTTAACCCCTGGTTTGCTATTTTTTTACGGCCCATTTAACAGTGACAATGCAGTGTTTGAATGAAGAGACCTGCAATTAATTAATGTTGAAGATGTAAAAGGTGTGGATGGTGTAGATGAATAATAAATTACTACAGCTACTCTGAATAATGAATTAAAAGAAAATCTGCCATTTCAATGGAAAAAGGGAAAGCATTTAAAAGCAAACAGATTACGTAGTCTCCTTTATCCTGGGAAATTGATGCTTCGAAAAGCAGAATAAATACAGAAAGGGTAAAGTGCTCGAGGTTAGATTTTGACATAGCAAAGAGGGTTCTATTTACTAAACCGAGAATTCCAGAGGGATAACAAAATGATTGGAAATGTTAAGTCAAAGTAGCCAAACTGGAAAACTTGTTGCTATTTTCTATCGATTATTGTGATATGTCAGGACAGGGTTAGACAGACCTCAAGCCTCTGTTGATTATAAAATCCACTTTCCATAATGCTTTGCCAGTTCTCACAAGACTCACCCAGTTCCCAGGATTCTGTTACTGATGGCTAACCTTGGCATCTCAGTGATTAGTGAGTTTTAGTCATCTTGTTAATTTGTCATCCTTTCGTTGTAATATTACCAAAGTTTTCCATATGGAATTGTGCACGGCTGTTCCTATTGCTCAAGAGGATTTAAAGAGAAACAAACCTGGTGTCTAGATTGTACAATATAATCTATCCTAACTATAAGATAAGACCAAGGACTAATGACAGTATTTAGAAAATTGGGCAGGCTAGATCGGCCGAATGGTTCTTATCTGCCGTCATTCTATGTTTCTATCTTTCATTTGTGCTGCATTTTTAATGTTTTATCTTCATTACCTTTTTTACTTTAGTGTTTTTTTTTTCTATTTTTTTTTTTTTTTTTTACCATTGTATGCTTTCTTGGCATTTACTATTCGCACTTTAAAAAATGTGCAGAGGTTGAACTGGTTCATTAAACCTTGAAATATCTGATACAAGGAAAATACATGAACCCAGTTATCTTTAGAAAATAAAATATATGAAGAATACTTCATACAAAAATGAATTAAATGCTGTCTATTTTACAATTCTATTCTGTTCAAACTTTCTACATTTTTAAGAGTCACTATCCTCCCCTTCTCCTTTTAAATAAATTCATGGTTCACATTTCTTCTCACATTAAAAAATCATTTTAATATTACTAAATCTTCCCCTCGTCCCTACTTTATTAGAATACGAATCAATGAAACATGCCACCTGCTGCTGTCTTTGGCAAGCTCCTTATTCCGAGTCCCAGGGATTATCAGATGTACAGAGTTTTATGGGAGTGTTAAATGAAAGATATGCTCTACAGTAAATGACACAGCTCCTGCTTGTTCCCGCACCTTTCTAAGACACAGTTCATTTCAGTCTCTTCTCATTTACAACAATGCAAATTAAACCTTCTGTATTATTTTAAAGTCTTACCCTATATGACAGTTGGACCTTGCCCAAGCTTTCTCCAAATTTCAATTATCTTTTTACCCTCATCATCTATGGATGGATGGATAGATGGATAGATGGACAGATAGATAGATGGACAGATAGATAGATAACCACAAGTTTAAAACCACCCACTTAATATTGTTTAGGTCTCTGTCAGGGTGGCGGTCCGATGCCCGGGACCCAGACACTGTCCGGGCGGCGGTGCAGAACCGGGACCCAGTATGCCTGATGTTCAGAGTAGGAGTCACAGTGTGGAGGTGGATTAGCAGGGTCTGGTGCAGGGTAACCGCACGCCCCCTGGTGTTGAGCACCAGCGATTGTGCAGCCACATACCAAGACCCTGAATCAGCTTCAGCAGATACCAGAAACTAGGAGCATGGAAATTAGCAGACCTCCCAGGAGCTTAATAGGGAGGCTCTGCAGCAAGATTGTATCCAGTACTAGAAACAAGGCAAGACTAGAGATAGGCACCAAACATGAAAGCAAGACAGAACTAGTAGAACCCAGAACCAGAGAAAGATAGTAAGCTAAACCCAGAACATATACACAAGACATGAGGACAACATGAACATAACTTGGACAAGACTGGACAGGACTGTACATGGACTGGGTATACAAACTAAAACAAGACAAGATAACATAGGCAAAACAAGAGGAGAAATAACTAAGTGCTACATATGGAAATCATGGGGATTTAGTCACACTATATGATCATACATTGCATAAGCCTGCCAACAACGCCAATGTACCCCATATCTGGCAGGTCCTACACTACCTAATATAAGCTAAAACAACCAAAAGACATATATAGCACTTACCTGCAAGAAAGGAAAGAAGCAGTGAGCAGCTGCCTGCAGGAATACTGAAACAAAATGAAAGATGGAAACATACGGGTGTGGCAAATAAAACAAACATTTAAAGGAAACCTGGAGACTGGGAAATCCAGGGACGAACTATAGGAATGAACCCAGAAATCCCAGCATAAAGAAAACATAGAGTAGACATAGAATAGAAAACCAAAAACCAAGAAAACTAAGCAAGAATAGCAAAAAGAGTACTGGATACCAGAAGCCAAGGCCAGACATCTCCACAGAACAGAGCAGGATGTGACAGTCTCCTGTTCTGTCAAAACAGATGCATGGACTCCACAAGACTTCTGAATGTGTCCTGTGGTATCTGGCACCAAGACATTAGCAGCAGATCTTTTAAGTCCTGCAAGTTGGGAGGTGGAACTTCCATGGATCATATTTGTTGTTCCAGCACATGTCAATAAAGCTCATGGGATGGAGATCTGAGGAAAGAGGTTCATTGCCATGAAGAGGTTACGTGGTCCTTCAAGCCCCACGTGCATCAATGAGCCTTGGGCACCCATGACCCTGGCGCTGGTTCACTGGCTGTCCTTTCCATGCACCACCTTTGGCAGGTACAAACTGCTGCATATCAGGAAAAAACAACCAAGACTTTCTGTTTTGAAAACGCTCTTACCCAGTCATCCAACCGACACTATTTGGCCCTTGTCAAAGTCACTCAGATCTGTCTGTGTTATTCGTTTAGTTGTTTTTATGTTGTGGCTGATCAGTGTACATAGGTAGACTAACATACAACCACAGATAGTCAGTCAGACAGCCATGGATGGACAGATATATTTCTAACAAACAAAAAAAAGAAATTAAACATAAATCTGGCTTTCTATACTCAAAGTAAGCAATTACCCAAAATATTTTGCAGTGTGGTTAAAGCTGTAAAACTAAATGGCTAGATTTCTAAATTGTTGCCATCTGATACACCAACGTGGACAGATGAGCAGGCAGGTATACCTATATCCTAAAAAAAACATATGCAGAAAACTGATCGCAAAAAACATGGACGGAAAAGTTGAGTACATACTTTTATGGCAGTCGAAGCTGTTAAGGCTTTTTTCCGTGACAGACAATATAATTTAAAAATCGGAACTCGATTTCTTCCACAAGCAGAAGACTTGCAAAAATCACAGATTCCCTCTGCAGACTTTTTTTCAAAACCAAAAAGCCAACCCAAACATTGTGTAAATCAAACGTGCAATCTTCTACAGAGCTGTGAAGGACTTCTTGCCAGAGAACCCAATGCCAACAACTGTGAGTCAGCAAGTGTGCCATGTCTTCATAGCTACATGTTCATTCTCACTGCCGTTACAAATCACACCATTTATTTGACTTGCCAGAGTGCTACATTGCTACAGAGGGCAAGCTAAAAGGAAACTTAAATACACACCTGTATTACTAATGCTTTAGTGTCCTTGTCCCTAGTTATATAGGTTTTCCCTTTCCCTGGAATAAAAACAACAACAAAAAAGGGTTCTACTTAACGTTTTCCAGTTGTGTCGGCTTGAAAAATCCACTAGAGGTGGATTTAACCCTGCAATGTAAATATTGCAGTTTCAAAGAAATTGCAATGTCATATATGACAGGTTTGAAAGGACAGAGATGCTGCACCCAAGACCACTTCATTGATATGAAGTGGCCTGAGTGACTTAAGTGGCCCATTAATGCAATTTTCATGCAATAGTCATGGACAAAACTCTCCATGCCTTTCTCCGCTGGTCGAGAAAATTCCTCTAAAAGGGATGCACTTAATATGAATAAATTAGTACCAAGACTAAATAGCATGTTTGTACTGCATTCAGATAGCATTATACAAAACATGAAAAACGCAACGACTGTGTGATCAGTTCTACATTTGGCATACAGATTGGTGGGTAGAATTACAAGATCAGCCTAGGCTCATGTTAAATAACTAGATAAAATAGCTCTTTTTACTGCCTTTTTGTAAAGTGCACTGTGCACATTACCTATAATTTGGTCCAGCTAGTATTTATTGCCCAAAGAAAAAGCCAGCCATCCAGTCACTGAGAATATAGATGAAAAGGCATTGTTGGTAGGAATTGCGATGTAGCAGGTTCACAAGGTAACTCCATCCAAGATGGTATTTTCCAAATCTGCAAGATGACACACAACATATTCATGACATCACATTCCAGCTCCTGGCATCAGTAGACAGACCGCGAGGGAGCAGAGCAGGGAGATTAGAGCTCCCTCGCTGCCTCTGATTATACCACAGTCACGCACCTCCCAGCAGCCACACTGGACCCCAGGGACAGATCCACCCCAGCTCTCCAGGTAGGGAGGCTGGGTGAAAAATGTTTAATTATAAAAATTATAATTAGTAAGTGTATGTCTGTATGTGAGTGTGTGTGTGTGTGTGTGTGTGTGTGTGTGTGTGTGTGTGTGCATGTGTGTGTGTGCATGTGTGTGCAAGTGAGTGAGTGAGTCAATGAGTGAGTGAGTGTCTGTGTGTCTGTGAGTGATTGTATGAGTGTGTGTGCATGTGAGTGCATGTGAGTGCATGTGTGTGCATGTGTGTGCATGTGTGTGCATGTGAGTGTATGAGTGTGTCTGTCAGTGTATGAGTGTGTGTCTGTCAGTTTTTATTTGTGAGTGTCTGTCAAATCAGTGAGAGTATGTTTGTCATTGAGTCTGTGTGTGACTATCAGTGTGTCTGTCAATGAGTGTCAATCAGTGTGTGTCTGTCAGTGTGTGTATGTGTGTCTGTCTGTCAATGAATGAGTGTGTGTCAGATCAGTGAGTCTGTTTCTGTCAGTGATGTATGTGTGTTTGTCACTGAGTGTGTGTGACTTTCAGTGTGTATACACCACTGAGTGTAGCATGGCGGAGCGGAGCGCGATACAGGAGCTTCTGTTTCCTGTACCCAGCCAGACTGACAGGAGGTGCTTACTGAGTAGCACTTCCTGTCAGTTCAGCTGAGTACAGAATGCTGAAGCTCCTGTAGGGAATCTGCTCTGCTCGGCAACGCTACAAGAGCGGTAGGAGGCACAGCAAGGGACAGGGAGGGGAAAGAAACACCAAAGGACTGGGAAAAGATGGGGGAGGGGAGAGGAACACTAAGGGACAGGGAAGGAAGGGGACCACTAATGGACGGGGAGGGGAGAGGGCTGGTTAAGAGGCACATATGTGAAGATGTTATTTTGGGGGAGTTAGAGGGGAAGAAAAATGCATCTTCGCCTATGTACCCAAAAATCCTTGCACCGGTCCTTAATTTTGGATAGTGTGGCTCCATCTTACCAATCCATAGGTTTATAGGAATCCAAAGTCACCATGTTAGGTAGATAGATCCCCATCTTAATGATGTATTACCTAATTTCACTTAGTAATGATCTCCAATGACTGTCACCCATAACATCCTCTCCAGGAGTCCACTCTGAGATAAAACAAGAGATGGCCTTGTCCCCCAAACATGATATGTAACTGTATCATACATGGTTGTAATATTAATATGTATGTAACGTACTGCTTTCTTATCATACTCTTCATACGGTATTTCATTTTCTGCCTATAAAAATGTTACAGAAATAGAGCATAGTTTCATAAAATGTTCTTGGAGAGGCTATCGTGTATTTTCCCACCAATCCTGCCTTCGGGCTACTGACCAGAGTAGGGTCAGATAGATGGATAATACAGGAAATGTCCCACTTCAGATTTTTGTACTGCAGCTCCTCTTAATGTCAATCGTCTGCAGCCTGTGTGATTTACAGGCTGTATCAGCACTGAATGAGGGTTTAATTAGAAAAGGTTTTTTATTATTTATAGCAACTGCATTAAGAGCTTTGTACCAGCGAAGCATTCTATCATACATATTAAAACTCGTATTTATTACAGGTCTATTACGCATACCTCAATGTCCCTTAAGCACAACGTTTAAACTCCTGGTCTCTGGTCATAAGTAAAAGTTCCATGAGATGGTGGGGTTTGGATGCCCACAAACAAGACATATTTATGAAGCATTATTACTGACTTTCTTAGGGAAAAGAATCAATGATTTAGTCTGCTTTTCCTAACAATAGATCCTAATAAATATTCATTACATGAAGCATCACGTTTATAGCAGTTGTAGTTTGTTTTATTACCTAGTTCACATTAATTATCATTATTTATTTTAGAAGTGTTGGGTGCCAGCATATAAAAAGCCATTTGGATAAAACACAGAAGATTTTAGTGCAGATTATAGTTTTGTAAAAAAAAAAAAAAATTATAAAAAAGAAAAAAAATTACATTAAATTGCATTAAATGAAATAATGAAATAGAATTTCTGGAAATGTATAATAAAGGGCGGCTAAATTTCGAAAACAATGGCTTAAAAATTGGAGCTCTGAATAATTAATATATCATTGGTTCCGCATTACAAGTTGTACGAGGCAATCTTGGGCCATTTGTGTCTTTTTAGACAATTTATGATCCACCCCATTATATTATTCTAGTCACAAAAATCCCAGAGTTTTTTCCTTTAAAGAAAAAAGAAGAGATGGCGGTTATAAAAAGGGAAAATTGTGCAGCTGAGAGAATCTCTCAGAGACATGGACATATCACTCATTTAGATAATTGGATTCTGCGAGCTATGAAGATGTTAGTAATTAACTCTGGTCAATCCCGCAAGGAAAAAACAAGCCTCTTATATCCTTGATAAAAAGTTCATCCATCAAATAAACAACTGAAGAATGCATTTTACTCCAAACACCGCCGCTCTACAATTTTAACAGTTGTATCCTGCCCTGCAACCCTGCAGAGTCTTTACTGTTCAATTGGAAAGATCATTCTGTGGGTGCGATTTTCGATACCAAGGGCATTTTAACTTAAACAAGAGAATTTCGTAGAAGGTCACGATATTCACGAGTGCAGCCAACCCACCCATGCCTCCTTAGAATGTTGCTTTTTTTCAAGTCCTTTTTTAAAAAGCCAAGCGTAGGATGGCATGAAATCCGAGTAAAAGGCATTGGAGATGAGAAGGGAGTAAGTTTCAGCAAATCTGTCTGTTAATAGTTGACAAAGTAAAATGCAGACAATAGGCTCGTATGTTGAGCAAGACAATGCTAACAGCTGTGTCATTTTGCAAGGGCAATATATATTTCTCCCTAAAACAAATCTATTTAAAAAAAATGCATACAAATTAACCCATTCAAATTGTAAGTGACTGTAAAAGGCAGGATAAAGGGGGTAAAAACGAAAAGGATAATGAGATAGTATGTTTTGTCTTCACCAACTTGCTCCTCTTTGATTTATCCAATTTAGGACAAGTTTCCAGGTGATATACTGCCCTACTCCAGCATCTGTTTTTAAATAAATTAGGTATATTTAAGGTTTATGATGTTCCATCGCTTTATAATCCTCTGAAGATATTTTCTACAGTCTCCCTATCCTTTCTTAAGAGTGTATCAGCATCTTCTGCTGCCTCGCGTACATTCCAAGACCAAGATATATTTTTAGGTTCACAGATAAGAGCTATAAAAAAAAGGGGGGGGGGGGGACTTTGGCTCTCAGGCAGAATCAAGAACAAGGTCTGTTTATGAAACTCGGGTCATGTAGGCAGTATGAATGCCAAGGTCAGGTTATGATGCTTCATGTACAATAAGCTGTGCAAAGGTTAAGGAATTAAGTTTAGGTTTGCAGGTAGGATCTACCCCGGTGGTATGGGATAAAGACAGGATCTATTCCATATACATGGAACAGAAGTAGTGTACCAAATAGGGGGGCTGAGATTGGTATCAAATACCAAAGAACTCTTGGCACAAACGTGTTCATAGATTCATATCCTCCAGTTTGGTGATATACTAAACTCTGATCCCATAATAGGTAGTACAATTGGTTTCATTTATACCACATATAGAGTAGTCAAACTAGTGGGTGATTATCCATTTATACCTACCGTATACCTATGCTTGACATATCAATCTATTTGGTCTTTTTTTTTTTTCACTTTTGTTTAGTACTCAAGCACCTCTTTATTTGCCTCAACACTAGGCAATTTTTAATAGTTTTTTTCAATCAAATTTATAAGCACCACTTTATTTGCCTTTATACTGGGCAATTTTAATAGTTTTTTCAATAACATTTATTTATTTTACATATGATAAAATCCTAGTCTGGATTAATCAAGAGTTCCTCTGTATTTAATACCAATCCCAGTCCCTTATTTAGTACACTTCTTCTCTTCCACGTATATGGTTTCTATTTGCAGTTACAACCCCCCTCTCCCTCCCCCCCCCCCCCCCCTTTACTTGTGTAGCAATCTACTTTTTGGGTCGTCCAAATTCCCCCTTGTTTTCAGGATCTATTCCAATATCATAGAAACATAGAAACACAGAAACATAGAATGTGACGGCAGATAAGATCCATTCGGCCCATCGAGTCTGCCCAATTTTCTAAATACTTTCATTAGTCCCTGGCCTTATCTTATAGTTAGCATAGCCTTATGCATATCCCATGCATGCTTAAACTCCTTTACTGTGTTAACCTCTACCACTTCAGCTGGAAGGCTATTCCATGCATCACAGTATAAAAGTCAGCTTGGCAGACATCATCCATGCCAAGGTCAGAATTTGAAGCCCATATCCAATAGCAGAATCTATGTCAAGGCCATGAAATGACACTTGGTTTCTGTAGAAACAAAGAAACATAGAATGTGATGTCAAATAAGAACCATTCGGCCCATCTAGTCTGCCCAATTTTCTAAATACTTTAATTAGTCCCTGGCCTTAACTTATATCTAGGATAGCCTTATGCCTATCACAGGCGTGCTTAAACTCCCTCACTGTGTTAACGTCTACCACTTCAGCTGGAAGGTTATGCCATGCATCCACTACCCCAAGATCCATGCCAAGATCAGAGTAAGAAGAACCAGTTCACCGGCAGCACCCATGCTGAAATCAAGCTATATAACTAAGGTTCCCAAGCACGATCTACTTCAAGGTCAAGGTATGAAGCTCAGGTATGTTGGTAGGATCTATGCCAGAGCCAGGGAATCAATCATAATTTGTATCCAATTTAAGGTAAGTTTATAAAGCTCAAGCTAAGACTGAAAATAAAAACCAAAGTCAGGGTAAGCCCACCTGCAAACGTACCATGTCACAGCAATGTGTTAGCTCTGCGCACATAGCATGATTGGACATGAACAAAGGTTCTATGCATTCTCCGACACTAGTCAAGGCAGGGTTAATACATCACACACTGACAAACACTAAGAAATGCAACAGAACTAAAGTAACACTTGGAAAGTAAGAAATAAAAATGATTCTGAAATAATTAGCACTAAACTTTAATAGCTGTGTGGGATTTATACAACTTGACCCTGACACGCACTCTTCACTGCTCAAGCAGTAAGAAAAAACAAATAAGTAAAATAAAAATCACAGCCTGTAAAATATATTCGCACGTCCTGCATTCTGCAGGGTCATAGCAACACCTTCTGATAGTTTGGGTATTTCTTCCATTGCCAAGCAAGCTGCCAAACAGCAATATCTAAACGGATTAGAGTTGTTTTATCTTCAACGCAGCTCCCTGCGATGGCTCGTTGTCACATTTTGGTAAGTTCAAAGCACCTGAAAGCCCTTTTAAGTTTTGTTGACAGAACTGTAGCCCAAATGCCGGTAGGAACCAAAGATGACATTTAACAAACAAGCAGCATTTCAGAGGCAAATCTACTGAGCTGGCATAGCTAACATCTGCAAAGCTACATCCCATCTCTTATCACAAAAACGCCCTGTAGCTGCTTTATGGGCAGACGCCATCTGCTCCCTCTCCTTTTTATGTATTATTTACAGGGTATATTTGAATGGAAATTATTGGTCTCTTCAGTGCCCAGCTATCATTTGCAACAAATGCGTGATGGCAGGAGTGACAGGGCTGTGAGAACATCTAAAAGGGACAATATAAGCATCGTAAAAACATATGCTGATTGCATAAGTTATGGCACAATGAGGTCTCGTGTTTTTGTCTCCCAGCACACAGTTACTTAGAATTGCAGAATTTTACAAAACTTTCAGCTGAAAGCTTGACCATTCTCGCGACAGTGTCAAAGAAAGAAGTTCTACTACGTTCTTCGCCACCCAAATCTGTCCTGCTTGTCTGCACGGTGTGTGCATGCTCTGCAAGTCCCCACCTCCTCCCTTTGGCTCACCGAGAGACAAAGTTGAGACTGCACACAGCTTATTAAAAGATTCAGATCTGACAACTGGAATTGTAGTTGGAGGCTGAAATATATATTCCATAAATACCTACCGGACAGAGGTTTATGTTATACGATCAGACCCATACACCCATGTATCTATTGCGAGGCTAACAAAGAATTTGCCTTTGGCAGCACTTTAGAGGAGGACTCCAAAAAAATGATTCCCACTTGGAAGCCCTGGCAACGTTAGCAAATGCCTTGTTAATCTTGTGTCATGGATGCCTAATAACTGCCCAACTGGTCACCATAGCCCCCCCCCCCCCCAGGCAGTGGCTGATAGCTTTGTGAAATGGAGGTAACAGCGAGGGAGTTGTAATCTTACTGCTCTTCTTGTTCTGCTCCCTCATGCACTCTGCTGTGAGCCGGAAACAGAGCAAGAAGAGCTTGCAAGTGACGGGATCATAGCAGCTCCACGGGACTCCAGGGAAAGGATACATTCCAGCTCTCCCAAAGAAAGGGAGGTTAGGAGGACTTAAATCAAAATTAAAAATAATAATTATAATAATTTGTGAGTGTATGAGAAAATGTGTGCGTGTGAATGTCTATCAGTGAATGTCTGTGTGTCTGTGAATGAGTGTCTATCAGTGTATGTGTATGTCAATCAGTGTGTGTGTGTGTGTGTGTGTGTGTGTGTGTGTGTGTGTGTCAATAAATGCAGTGTCACTGAATGTGTGTCTGTCAGTGTGTGTGTGTGTCTGTCTGTCAATGATTGTGTGTGTCAGTGAGTGTGTGTGCGTGTGTCAGTGTATGAGTACCTAAGAGTGTGTGCCTATTAGTGAGTGGGTGTGTGGCTCTGCATGTGTTTGTCTGTGAGTGTGTGTGCTAGTGAATGTGTGCCTATCAAAGTGTGTCAAATCAGTGAGTGTGTTTTTGTCTGTGAGTGTGTGTCAGCATGTGTTAAATCGGTGAGGATGTGTGTATGTCAGTGTATGTGTATCTGAGAGTGTGTGCCTGTTAGTGAGTGTGTGTGTCAGTTGGTTTTAAACAGGAAGAGGTGTGGTCTTGACAGGAAGGGGTGTGGCTAATTTAGAGTACCCGAGTTTTGTCTTGCCTAGGGCATCACAAAACCAAAAACACCACTTCACCACAATGAAAGGTTTTTGATTGATGGAGATTAAAGATGAGAATACTTTAAGTTTAGCTTTTCAAATGTATGTTTGCACATTTAATGCACTATCTGTATAATATAACATTTAAAGAATGAGGGTTGTTTCCAGATTTTTTTTACATGCCACTGCAGGGCTGACATATGAAATGATTTTGGTAAATGTATTTCTGAAGGGAAAATCCTTTGTAAGAATAAAATAATAAAATGTTATATCAGAATCAGGGAGCAGAAAAATAGTACACCGAATTAATAATACTATGAACTTTTATTAATTAACAAAATATAATAAAAGCAAAAGGGAAAGTCATAAGGGAAATTAAAACTAAACTGGGAATTCTGTGTAATAACAAACATCATTATGCGTATATACCATTAGTATATAATTGGATGATTTAAAGTAATGTGTAATGTCAGCTCCAAAATTAATACCTCTAGATGTCCAAATTGCCTCGACTATTGTAATAATGCATGTCTTAAGATAAAGAAGCCAATTACACTAATTAAATCCCCTTCATAATTGGCCCTGACAATGAATACAATACAGCCTGAAACACAATAATCACTAGAACAATTATAATTAGTATGTGTATTAAAGGGACACTCTACACGCCATAACACCACACTTTGTGCAGATATTGGTTCAACAAGGTCCTCTCTTCCTGTTTTACGAGACACAATGAATTTTAATAGCAGTCAGTTTACCAAAACCCTCCTCTAGGACCCTGCTCCAAACCCTCTGAAAAAAGAGTTGAATTTGAGCTTATTTGTTCTTTGCCAACAAAATTCGTCCAAATTTTGCATAAGACCTGCACACACAGGCCAAACAAACACTTCGTATGTCGCTACTTCTCCCATCCTTTTCTAGGGGATAGAACAAGATACATCTCAGGAAACCTCTGTACACCACTGAATTATACCTTCCACAGTTGCTGACAAGCAAGAGCTGATTGGATAATATCAGATTCTATAAACCAGAATGGGAGTCTCTGATTGGTAGAGCCTCTTTCTGATCTAGGAGATGGCTATCGGATGGTGCAATTGGCAAATACAGAAGCTTCATGGACTTTAAAGTGCAAATGTAGCAATGTTTTATCCATATAAAGTGTAGAAATGTGGTCACTTACTGTCTGGAATGTCCCTGTAAGTTACAGATTGTGTGTAGCAAAATCTAAGTACATTAAATATGATCTACAATAAATTATTTAACTGTTCATTGGATAATTTTGCTTATATATTGCCAATCTCTCCATCTTCCAAATCCTTTTGATTGCGGTCTCTACTCTGATCAGAAATCTGATAAATGTTAGTTCGTCTTTAAAGGACCACTCTAGTGCCAGGAAAACATACTCGTTTTCCTGGCACTAGAGTGCCCTGAGGGTGCCCCCACCCTCAGGGACCCACTCCCGCCGGGCTCTGGGGGGTGGAAGGGGTTAAACTTACCTCTTTCTCCAGCGCCGGGCGGGGAGCTTTCCTCCTCCTCCTCCTCTTCTTCCTCGCGACGTCATCGGCTGAATGCGCATGCGCGGCAGGAGCCGCGCTCGCGTTCAGCCGGTCGCATAGGAAAGCATTCATAATGCTTTCCTATGGACGCTTGCGTGCTCTCACTGTGATTTTCACAGTGAGAATCACGCAAGCGCCTCTAGCGGCTGTCAATGAGACAGCCACTAGAGGCTCTGGAGGCTGGCTTAACCCTCAGTATAAACATAGCAGTTTCTCTGAAACTGCTATGTTTATAAAAAAAAGGGTAAAAGCTAGCTGGACCTGGCACCCAGACCACTTCATTAAGCTGAAGTGGTCTGGGTGCCTAGAGTGGTCCTTTAAGCAATACAAATGAGGTTGTATACAAGTCAGAGGTTTCAGAAGTGCCACCTTAAATGGTCCCAGAAAAAATGGTATGTTATCCACGTAGATAAATACAAATGCACTATATGGCAAAGGAAAAATAGAGCAAATCAAATTACAAAACCCACAAAGCTGTAAAGTAGAAGACAGAAACATATGTGAAAATAAAGATCTCTTTATGTTTCAGCAGTCCCTTGTGAATTTCTACTAAATGAGGTCGTAGGTGAGGTTGTAACATGCCTCCCAGCAGGGTATATTGGATTTGTAAATGCGGATCTGACCCTTTTATCCAGAAACAATGAGTTTTATGTAAAATCTGTGAACACAATTTTCTGGGTCTAAGAAGTAGAACATTAAAGAAGATTCCTGTTGCGAAACATTGTGACAAATTCTGAGTCGAGTCAGATCTTTTTGTTTGTTTGGTTTTTTTTATGTCATTAAATTAAAGGCTAGAGAGATTGTGGTTAAGCTGTAGCTCGTACATCGCACCACCATCCTACTGCACGTGTTAACCCAGTTTTATTACATAAAAGAGAACACTTCATTATTTATCTGACTTCAATGCAAATATCTGACAAGTAGCATCAAGGAACACAGAAGGATTCTCCTCTATTCATATGTAAAACTGAAAAATATAAAGTTAACCTCTGCAGTTCTGAATTGAAATTATGTTTTGTTTTTTCTGTTGCCATATCATTGTCTTGTAAAATTCACAAAATACGCTGCATTCTTTTTTTCAATTTCTTTTTTTTTTACTTAAATACCTCTTTTTATAACCACCCTGGAATGCCCACTGTATTTACATTATAGGTTTGCTGTAGCACTGTTCTCTCAAGGTTCTGATGTGACCACCCCTGCTCCATCAATATCTCCTTTTAAAATATCCTTTCATTGTTTCATTTGGAGTACTTTAAATTTATGTTTTTACTTTACACTAGTGCTATGGGCAATCGAATACCATCTATACAATTCCTGTACCACCCAGTGGCGGATCCAGAGCCTGATCTCAGGAGGGGCACTTGTAGATTATTTAAATAAATAATGCAGACACAATAACCACTACAGCTCAGTGTCGGGACCCCATCCCAGAGTAAGTAGTCAACCGTTTAAGAACAGTTTGACAACTTACCTGAGGTCTGCTGGGAAATGGGGCTGTCATAGGGCATAGGAGCAGTGGTGTGTGTGAGTGGGGGACAGTGTGTGAGCAGTGTGTGTGTGTGAAGGTTGCAGTGTGTGAGTGAGGGCAGCAGTGTATGCCAGGGGGCAGTGTATGTGTGGGTCAGTATGTGTGTGTGACAGTTGCAGTGTATGTGTGTATGGGGGGGCAGTGTATGTGTAGGGCAATGTGTGTATGGGGGGCAGTGTATGTGTAGGGCAATGTGTGTGGGGCAATGTGTGTATGGGGGCAGTGTATGTGTATGGGGGCAGTGTGTGTATGTGTGTGGGGGCAGTGTATGTGTGTATGGGGCAGTGTGTGTGGGGGGCAGTGTATGTGTGTGTGGGGGCAGTGTATGTGTGTGGGGGCAGTGTATGTGTGTCTGCGGCAGTGTATGTGTATGGGGGCAATGTGTGTGTGGGGGCAATGTGTGTATGTGGGGACAGTGTGTGTATGGGGGCAGTGTGTGTATGTGTGTGGGGGCAGTGTGTGTATGTGTGTGGGGGCTGTGTGTGTATGTGTGTGGGGGGCAGTGTATGTGTAAGGGGGCAGTGTATGTGTGTCTGGGGCAGTGTGTGTATGTGGGGCAGTGTATGTGTGTCTGGGGCAGTGTGTGTGGCAGTATGTGTGTGTGTGGGGCAATGTGTGTGGGGGGGCAGTGTGTGTGGGGGGGGCAGTGTGTGTATGTGGGGCAATGTGTGTGTGGAGGGGCAGTGTATGAGTGTCTGGGGCAGAGTGTGTGTGGGGTGGGCAGTGTATGTGTGGGGGCAGTGTGTGTGTGGGGTATGCAGCGTATGTGTGTCTGGGGCAGTGTGTGTGGGGGGGCAATGTGTGTGTGGGGGGGCAGTGTATGTGTGTCTGGGGCAGTGTGTGGGGGGGCAGTGTATGTGTGTCTGGGGCAGTGTGTGTGGGGGCAGTGTGTGTGGGGGGCAGTGTGGTTGTGGGGGCAGTGTATTTGTGTCTGGGGCAGTGTGTGTGTGTGAGGGAGGCAATGTGTGTATGGGGGCAGTATGTGTATGAGGGGGAGGGGCAATGTGTGTGTGTAGGGTGTGAGTGTGTGTGATGAGGCTAGGGGGGGCTTTTTTTAATGTACTTTTTTAAAAATGTATTTAATTAAAATAAATATATTTATGTCCCCCCTCCCTTCTTACCTTTACTGGGAGGAGGGGGGACACTTCTCGATCCCTGGTGGTCCGGTGGGAATCCCCTGGTGGCCCAGTGGTTAGAGTGAACTCTAGCCCGCACTCCTGGGCTAAAGTTCACTCTCACGAGATTTGGAGCGTTGCCGTGGTAACCGCAGCAACGCTTCATTCTCGCGAGAGTAGGACCTGGAGGAGCTGCAGGCTGAGCTCCCGGGTCCTCTCTCTCTCCCTCCCCTGCCGGCTGCCAGCACAGTGCCTACGGACCAGGGAGGGAGATCTCTGAGACCCTCGGTTTTCTCGGTGGGGGCAATTGCCCCGTTGCCCCCCCCGGATCCACCACTGGTACCACTTAAATGTGTCAGGATACCTCTATACACGGTATCCTCTGCTGATGTCACGTATCATTCCAGCATCAACTTCCACACTTTTCCTTCTCCTTGTATTGATGCTGGGCATCATTCTGTCATCAATTTGGACGCAGGAATAACTTTTTCACATCCTTTTACACTGATACCCTCTCACATTATTTGAGTGACAGCCTCAATTGTGTAATTTCGATGAAACTCAACACATGCCTTTTGGCATTGCAGAATTGACAAGGACCAATAGTATTTCATGTACACATACATATTTTTTTGTGTTCTTGATAATACCCAAGATTGCATTCTATTATCTTGTATTGCATTTATTGGCTTGGACCCGGCACTGTTTTGAGTATCCTGACATCTGTTACCCTTAGACCTTGTATTGCCTTGTTGTTCTGTTCCATTTCTGTACTCCTTGACCTTGACCTGTCTTTGCCTAATCCTTTTGCTGATGTGTTTTCATACTCCTAGGACCCACCTTAACCTTAAGGATCAATACATACATTTTCTGTATTTTAAATTCTTTTTAATGTGGTTCTCTTCAATTTGTCCTATTGTCCACATGTTGGAATTCCTGAACCCTGACAAAATGTTGCCAGCACTCATATGTTTCTCTGTCTCGAACTGGATAGCTGTCTTCTTTTTGAGTGTTTCCTTCCTTGTCCAATTGCTAACTACTGTCTTTCAGCCTACCTTCATGTCAGTGGTGGAAACACCAACTCTACCCACAGGCTTACTGCCTTGGCATAAGTTATCAGCACCCTGTTTCTTTGCCCACATCCAATCAATCGCCAAAATATTCCACTTCCAACTTAAAAAAAGTAAGTTTAATGTCTCCTAACACACCCAGATCTGGCAGGTCAGTTGCAACTTGGACCCCTTTCCAAGAAGTGGGAAACAAGAGAATTATCTTAAAATTTGCAACACAAGTACTTCAATACATTCTCTTGTAACTTTGTATGGCCTTTACAGGGCATTTATACCCATGACAAAGCTATTTGTTCATGGGCAATCCTAAAGAGCCTGGGAAGCTGGCATGCCAGCCATATAAGTTCCAAAATTCCACAGAATAATTTCATAGCCACAGATCTTGCTAAGGAACATCTCGGACTGGACGTCCATCATTTAACCCTGTCTGTGGGTTTCACATTCCATGGATTGAATCTGTTTAATAAATGTATCCAATCATCCCTAAGCCTATAAATAAGAAGTACTTTTAACTATGTGGTTTCAGAGGGTCATGGGAGTCACTGTGGATGGCTGTTGCAAAGATGTTTTGAAGTCACTTAGCTTTCTCTGAGTAAGGCAATCACGTTCCATCCACTGAAACAGTCAGAACAGCAGGACACACACAAATATGTAATATTTCAGTAAGAGTCTAATGTTCTTTCTTAAGAGCCTGATATCAAAGATTTAGCTTTTTAATTAAGCCTTAAATGTAGTCTTTTCATTCTTCTTTACTGTGGGGGTTTAAGATATGAGGCTCATTAAAGTGGGATTTTTTTTGTGATTAAATATTTCAACGCTAATTGGATGATAAGATTGGAATCTGAACTGAACTTTACTTTATCGTTAAAATTACTTGTTCGCGGGTTTATGAAATGGGTTTACGGCGTACAACCAGATTATTTCAATGCTAACTGCACAGAGGGATCGGCGTAATGCACAAGGAGCCCTTCAGGGCGTCTATAAATCTCTCATTTCTATATACTTTAAGCATGTCATGTGATTTAATGAAGAGTGGATCTTGTTTTAATGAAATCATTTTACCCCTTCATTCTCTCGATGGACATTTTGATACAAATTTAAATGAAAAATACACAACAAGAGCAGGAGAAGACAGATAACAAATTGACAAATTGAGAGCAATTGGTGTTTTTGTGAACAATGCAATTTTGTTGTGCATTGATGCTCAGATCGCGTTAGAATCAATCTTTCTTTCTAAACACACATTTCAGTCATTAAATTGTCATGGGCTTTGGAATTCTTACTCTCTAGTTTCCATAACTTCGTAAGAGTCCTCTAGGAAAATCATAAGATATATTCTAGAAGCAACATATCTGAGATATTCCACTATCACTTCTGTTGATTCTTCCATTGATTATTTGGTTTAAACGTTAATACTTCTGGAGTTATCTTTTAAGTAATGTCGCAAAGTTTAAGATTTGTACTTGCAACTAAAATATGCCACAGAAAATAGGTTCTGTAGTGTGCTGGTTATCAATATTCTCTTTCCAAATGTAGCCTAAAAATTGGAAATAGGACCCAGAAGGGAAAGGTACCAGGAAACCAAGGGTTATAGTTCTGCCTTAGTATCTCTGAAGCCACAGTGATTGAGTCTCTAGATTTGTGTGTGATGGACAGTTCAAGCAGTAAGTGAATTCAAGCAGAAACAGGAAGATTAACCTAGTCATACAAAGTATCAGACAGTACATAGATCAGGACAGGCAGCAAACCAGAGCGTTCTCAAGACAAACTAGAGTAAGGAACCAGAAAATCAAATGTACATTTAGAAACTTAAAAGTGATAGATGATAAAGCAGAAAGTAGAGAACACCCAAGCAACAAAAACCTATATTGGGAGATCCAGATCTGCTGTCATTGATCAAGATGGATTGATAGGTTTAGGTCCAGTGTTTGTTCAACAAGCATTAAGAAGGGTTAGAAAGCAAACATTAATTTACAGGGTTATTCAACTTTCAGGTCAAAATAGCCCAACTACAGAAATTCTTTAAATCTTCCATTCTGCTACCCTGGCCTTAAGTTTAAATCACCTTTGAATTCACTTTAAATTGTCATGCTTTTTAATTACACTGTTGGGTTCATGGGTTACTGGAAGCAATCTTTGTAATTCTTTGCACCAAAGTGTGTGCAATGTCAGAATGATACTGACATGGAATGTTAGAAATAGACGGGAGAGTTAGATGTCCTCAGATGTCCATATAAGGCTGGTTAGAAGTGTGCACTTGTAACAATGCTTGATATCTAAAACTCGAAGACTGTGAGACGTGAAATTTGGGAAGAAAGAGGAGAAAGCATGAGTAAGGCATGCTACATTTATAAGGAAGAGCAGAAAATACAAAATACAAAATGTATCATTTGCATTGAGGTTTTCTAGCATAAATGTTATTGAGAAAGGGGGATTGGCATGAAAATGGGAACTAATATGTAATGGGGCAGATGACTAATAACATGTGTGGGAACAAGACATATAATTTGAGGACAAATGTTCTGATATGACGGAGCCAAAGCAAATTGACAAAGGCCGTAGTGAGTGAATAACGAGATCGACGTAAAATGGGCTGGAATATAGAGCAGGGCATGGATTTCAGAGGGAGCCAGGGGCATTGCTAAGGTCAAAATACCCAGGGCATGAGCTCAAAAATAATTTGACAACCCCTTCTTAAAGATCCAACCATGCCAACCATGCCTTTCTCTGTGCATATTTGGACTCCTGATGAATTTTCTTCAGTTAAGCACCCATCCCTCCACTCACAGGCGCCCCATTGGAAGTGACCACAAGAAGGCATACAATTCATGAGAGCTTCTGGAATCAACTAAAGGGGCCCTGTCATTTTTTGATGTTCGTTTCCTTATGCCCCCCTTCAAGCTTAACAATTACACCATTTCCCTTAATACTTGGCTTTATTTATATTTGTTATCTTTTTTTCATTGTGCTGGATCTTAATCCACTCAAAGACCGGGCTCCTTTGAGGTATGACCCTTGTGTAGTCAAGGCATTTATTTATTTATTTTGTGGGAAAACTGTGAATGGCCTTGAATTTGACCCATTTTTGGTCAAAGTAATAAAAATGGCTTGACAAGAGCCAGGAGAACTGTACCTAGGCACTCTTTGCACAACAACTGCTACATTGAGCTGTAGATGTTATGGTGCTTGGAGGGTCCCTTTTAACCTTTGAAAACCAGTTGTTGCAGACAACATTTCCTAATCTACCTGAGTATCATGGTAAATGTAATTACAAGTTACCAATAACTAGAGAGCCGAATGTTAGCCTTAACTGTAAAATATTTCTATTTGTTACAATTCTCTTTAGCTCTCAAGGTTACAGCAGAACCAACGAGTAACATAAAATGTTTAGATCAAACTGAAGTGCAGTTAATGCAATGCTTTCCATAAATCACTTAAAACAAGCATGACTTTTGTTATCACTTTATTTAAATAAATCATATGAAGTATGTATTCAACCCCTATTAATGAAAACAGTATGTATTTGAAACCTGGGAAGCACAGCTAGCATGTTATAATTTTGAGTATAGGTCACACCAGACCCCTAAAGCACGTTAGATTGCTGCTGCCTACGTTCCACATAAATACAAATATTTATCTTAACTAGTGATGTACCGAACTGTCCGCCGGCGGACAGTTCCCGGCGAAATTAGCTTGTTCGCGTTCGCCGCGGCGGGCGGACACATGCGCAGTTCGATCCGCCCCCTATTCGTCATCATTGGGCAAACTTTGACCCTGTGCCTCTCGGTCAGCAGACACATTACAGCCAATCAGCAGCACTCCCTCCCTTCCAAACCCTCCAACCTCCCTCCCAGCATCCATTTTCGATTCATTCGGAAGATGCATGCTTAGTGAGAGGAGGGAAAGTTTAGCTGCTGCTGATTACATAGGGAAATTGATAGCTAGGCTAGGGTATTCAGTGTCCACTACAATCCTGAAGGACTCATCTGATCTCTGCTGTAAGGACAGCACCCCAAAAAGCCCTTTTTAGGGCTATAACATCAGGCTGCTTTTTTTTTTTCCTGTGTAATGTAATTGCAGGTGCCTGCCTGCCAGCCTGTGTGTCAGGCTCACAGCATATACTGTGCCCACTTGCCCAGTGCCACCACTCATATCTGTTTTAACAATCGGTTAAGCTTTACATTTATAATAAATATTTTTTTTTCACTGTAATAGAAGAGCAGTTGCCTGCCTGCCAGCTTCTGTGTGAGGTTGGATGCCTTGCCCATTTGCACAGTCAGTGCCACCACTCATATCTGTTTTAACAATTGGTTAAGCTTTCGATTTAAAATAAATATTTTTTTTTCACTGTAATAGAAGAGCAGTTAGTTGTCTGCAAGCGTCTGTGTTTCAGGCCTACTTCAGCGTGTGCTCTGCAGACCTGTGCCAGTGTGCTTTGACAGTTGCCACTCATATCTTGTGTCTCTATAGCGTGCTTTTACAACCAAAATTTGTTTTTCACTGTTATAGATTGAACAGCAGTTACTTGTCTTCAAGCGGGTGTCTCAGGCCTACAGTGTGTGCTCTGCAGCACTTTTCCAGTGCACATTGCCAATCATATCTGGTGTCTCTATAGCGTGCTTTTAAAAACAATTTTTTTTTTCACTGTTATAGATTGAATAGCAGTTACTTGTCTTCAAGCGGGTGTCTCAGGCCTACTTCAGCGTGTGCTCTGCAGCACTGTTCCAGTGCACATTGCCAATCATATCTGGTGTCTCTATAGCGTGCTTTTAAAAACAAAATTTGTTTTTCACTGTTACAGATTGAATAGCAGTTACTTGTCTTCAAGCGGGTGTCTCAGGCCTACTTCAGCGTGTGCTCTGCAGACCTGTGCCAGTGTGCTTTGACAGTTGCCACTCATATCTTGTGTCTCTATAGCGTGCTTTTACAACCAAAATTTGTTTTTCACTGTTATAGATTGAATAGCTGTTACTTGTCTTCAAGCGGGTGTCTCAGGCCTACTTCAGCGTGTGCTCTGCAGCACTGTTCCAGTGCACATTGCCAATCATATCTGGTGTCTCTATAGCGTGCTTTTAAAAACAAAATTTGTTTTTCACTGTTATAGATTGAATAGCAGTTACTTGTCTTCAAGCGGGTGTCTCAGGCCTACTTCAGCGTGTGCTCTGCAGACCTGTGCCAGTGTGCTTTGACAGTTGCCACTCATATCTTGTGTCTCTATAGCGTGCTTTTACAACCAAAATTTGTTTTTCACTGTTATAGATTGAATAGCTGTTACTTGTCTTCAAGCGGGTGTCTCAGGCCTACTTCAGCGTGTGCTCTGCAGCAGGGGCGGACTGAGAGCCTTTGGGGCCCCCGGGCAAAATTAGATCCCAGGCCCTTTGAATGCACAAATATATGTGCATTAAATAAATGTTAAAGGATCACTATTTACCTTTATCCAGCACCGGGCCGCCTCGACGCTGGTGACCTCTCCTCCCCCGCCGACATCAGCTCACGAGTGGAGCGAAATGCGCATGCGCGGCAAGCGCGCTTTCAAACAGTCCATAGGAAAGCATTTCTCAATGCTTTCCTATAGACGTTCTGCACGTCAGGATGACACCCACTAGAGGTTTGATTAACCCTGCTAAGTAAACATAGCAGTTTCTCTGAAACTGCTATGTTTACATCTGAAGGGTTAAAACCTGAGGGACCTAGCACCCAGATCACTTCATTGAGCTGAAGTGGTCTGGGTGACTATAGTGTCCCTTTAAATATAACTCTCATATAATACAGCATTCCTTTGGATGTGTATATTGTGAAGACCTGTGTATCAATGCATGTTTGTATTTGAGTCCGTGTGAATGCACTTGTGCATGTCTGGATGACTACATGTGCTTTTTTGTATATAGTGTCAGTGTGAATGCATATGTGACAGGTGACAGAGTGTGTGAGGGAGAGGGTGACAGGTGGCAGAGTGAGGGGGTACCTGGAGGCAGAGTCAGGGAGGGAGGGGGTGACTAGTGACAGAGTGAGGGAGGGGGTGACTGTCCCCTTTACTCTGTCACTATTCACCACCTCCCTCCCTCACTCTGTCACTAGTCACCCCCTCCCTCCCTCTGTCACTAGTTACCCCATGCCTCCCTCAATCTGTCACTAGTCATCTCCTCCCTCTATCACTAGTCAACCCTCCCCCTCCCTCACTGTCACTAGAGTGAGGGGGTGACTAGTGACAGAGTGAGGGAGGGGGTGACTAGTGACAGAGAGAGGGGGTGACCAGTGACAGAGGGGGGGTGACCAGTGACAGAGGGAGGGTGACCAGTGACAGAGGGAGGGGGTGACCAGTGACAGAGGGAGGGTGACTAGTGACAGAGGGGGGGGGTGACTAGTGACAGAGGGGGGGGACTAGTGACAGAGGGGGGGTGACTAGTGACAGAGGGGGGTGACTAGTGACAGAAGGGGGGTGATTAGTGACAGAGGGGGGGTGACTAGTGACAGAGGGGGGTGACTAGTGACAGAGGGGGGGTGACTAGTGACAGAGGGGGGGTGACTAGTGACAGAGGGAGGGGTGACTAGACTAGTGACAGAGGGAGGGTGACCAGTGACAGAGGGGGGTGACTAGTGACAGAGGGAGGGGTGACAGTGACAGAGGGGGGTGACAGTGACAGAGGGGGGGGTGACTAGTGACAGAGGGGGGGTGACTAGTGACAGAGGGGGGGTGACTAGTGTCAGGGGGGGTGACTAGTGACAGAGGGAGGGTGACTAGTGACAGAGGGAGGGTGACTAGTGACAGGGGGGGTGACTAGTGACAGAGGGGGGGTGACTAGTGACAGGGGGGGTGACTAGTGACAGAGAGGGAGGGGGGTGACAGTGACAGAGGGTGAGGGGGGTGACAGTGACAGAGGGGGAGGGGGGTGACAGTGACAGAGGGGGAGGGGGGTGACAGTGACAGAGGAGGGTGTGTGACAGTGACAGAGGGAGGGGTGACTGTGACAGAGTGGGGGTGACTAGTGACAGGGGGAGGGAGGGGGAGTAGTGACACAGTGGGGGGGGTAGGGGGGGTGATTAGTGCCTACCTGTCTCTTGCTCCCTCTTCTCTCCCAGGCTGCTGCTCCTTCCTCTCTCGCTGATCGGCTCTGTGTGAGAGGAGAGTACAGGAAGTGATGTCACTTCCTGGCCCCGCCTCTCCCCAGCACACAGAGCACCGCGTGGGACAGGAAGGAGGAGACCTGGCAGAGAGGAGGTGAAGCTGCCAGGTCTTGGGTGAGGGTGAGAGGGGGGTGATTTACAGAGCGGTAGGTTGCTGGGGCCCTGCGCTCCATCAGGGGCCCCAGCAACCTATTAAAGGAAATTTTTTTTTATTTTTCTTGCTGTTCCAGTTGGAGAGATCTCTGATCTCTCCAGCTGGAGCATGGCTGTGCTGCCGGGCCCCTGGCTGCCTCGGGCCCTCGGTCCATGACCGATATGCCCGAGTGGTCAGTCCGCCCCTGCTCTGCAGCACTGTTCCAGTGCACATTGCCAATCATATCTGGTGTCTCTATAGCGTGCTTTTAAAAACAAAATTAGTTTTTCACTGTTATAGATTGAATAGCAGTTACTTGTCTTCAAACGGGTGTCTCAGGCCTACTTCAGCGTGTGCTCTGCAGACCTGTGCCAGTGTGCTTTGACAGTTGCCACTCATATCTTGTGTCTCTATAGCGTGCTTTTTCAACCAAAATTTGTTTTTCACTGTTATAGATTGAATAGCAGTTACTTGTCTTCAAGCGGGTGTCTCAGGCCTACTTCAGCGTGTGCTCTGCAGCACTGTTCCAGTGCACATTGCCAATCATATCTGGTGTCTCTATAGCGTGCTTTTAAAAACAAAATTTGTTTTTCACTGTTATAGATTGAATAGCAGTTACTTGTCTTCAAGCGGGTGTCTCAGGCCTACTTCAGCGTGTGCTCTGCAGACCTGTGCCAGTGTGCTTTGACAGTTGCCACTCATATCTTGTGTCTCTATAGCGTGCTTTTACAACCAAAATTTGTTTTTCACTGTTATAGATTGAATAGCAGTTACTTGTCTTCAAGCGGGTGTCTCAGGCCTACTTCAGCGTGTGCTCTGCAGCACTGTTCCAGTGCACATTGCCAATCATATCTGGTGTCTCTATAGCGTGCTTTTAAAAACAAAATTTGTTTTTCACTGTTACAGATTGAATAGCAGTTACTTGTCTTCAAGCGGGTGTCTCAGGCCTACTTCAGCGTGTGCTCTGCAGACCTGTGCCAGTGTGCTTTGACAGTTGCCACTCATATCTTGTGTCTCTATAGCGTGCTTTTACAACCAAAATTTGTTTTTCACTGTTATCGATTGAATAGCTGTTACTTGTCTTCAAGCGGGTGTCTCAGGCCTACTTCAGCGTGTGCTCTGCAGCACTGTTCCAGTGCACATTGCCAATCATATCTGGTGTCTCTATAGCGTGCTTTTAAAAACAAAATTTGTTTTTCACTGTTATAGATTGAATAGCAGTTACTTGTCTTCAAGCGGGTGTCTCAGGCCTACTTCAGCGTGTGCTCTGCAGACCTGTGCCAGTGTGCTTTGACAGTTGCCACTCATATCTTGTGTCTCTATAGCGTGCTTTTACAACCAAAATTAGTTTTTCACTGTTATAGATTGAATAGCAGTTACTTGTCTTCAAGCGGGTGTCTCAGACCTACTTCAGCGTGTGCTCTGCAGACCTGTGCCAGTGTGCTTTGACAGTTGCCACTCATATCTTGTGTCTCTATAGCGTGCTTTTACAACCAAAATTTGTTTTTCACTGTTATAGATTGAATAGCAGTTACTTGTCTTCAAGCGGGTGTCTCAGGCCTACAGTGTGTGCTCTGCAGCACTGTTCCAGTGCACATTGCCAATCATATCTGGTCTCACAGTAGCTTGCACGCATAGTACCACAAATCCCCAAAAAAATGACAGGCAGAGGCAGGCCACCCCGCAGGGGCCGTCGTGGTCGTGGTGCTGTGATTCCCTTTTGCCCTAGAATAATGCCCAGTTTTCAGAAGCCACGTACCCTGAACTTGAAAAGTTCTGAGGACTTAGTTGACTGGCTAACACAGGACACCCAATCTTGTACAGCCTCCGCTCGGAACCTTGACGCACCATCCTCCTCCAGCTTAGCTTCAGGCACCTCTCAAGATAGCACTCACCCGCCTGCCGCCACCACCAAAACTAGCACCACAGCCGCTTTACTTGGTATGTCAGAAGAGTTATTCACACACCCGTTTGAAGAAATGAGTGATGCGCAACCATTATTGCTAGAGGATGTAGATAACAGGGATATGTCTCAGGCAGGCAGCATTAAACACATGGAGGTACGGTGTGATGATGATGATGTTGTACCCGCTGCTGCTTCCTTTTCTGAGTTGTCAGATACAAGCGAAGCGGTTGATGATGATGATGCGTCCATGGATGTCACGTGGGTGCCCGCTAGAAGAGAAGAAGAACAGGGTGAAAGTTCAGATGGGGAGACAGAGAGGAGGAGGAGGAGACCAGTTGGAAGCAGGGGGGGGTCGTCGCAAGGAGCTAGTGGCACAGTCAGACAGCATGCATCGGCACCCGGGGTCAGCCCGACAGCACGCCAATCAACGCATGCTGTGTCCACCACCAGAATGCCGTCATTGCAGAGCTCAGCAGTGTGGCATTTTTTTTGTGTGTCTGCCTCTGACAACAGCGATGCCATTTGCAACCTGTGCCAAAGGAAACTGAGTCGTGGGAGGTCCAACACCCACCTAGGTACAACTGCTTTGCGTAGGCACATGATCTCACATCACAAACGCCTATGGGATCAACACATGAGTACAAGCAGCACGCCTACTCTAAGCCGCCATCCTCCTCCTGGTCCAGCATCTTCAGCCACGTCAACCACTGCTGTCCTTCTTGCCCCCTCTCAACCATCCGCCACTCCGTCTCCCGCCTTGAGCAGTTCCCGCTCATCTGCCCACAGTCATGTGTCTGTCAAGGACATGTTTGAGCGTAAGAAGCCAATGTCACCAAGTCACCCCCTTGCCCAGCGTCTGACAGCTGGCTTGTCCGAACTATTAGCCCGCCAGCTTTTACCATACAATCTGGTTGAGTCTGAGGCGTTCAAAAAATTTGTAGCTATTGGGACACCGCAGTGGAAGGTACCCGGCCGGAATTTCTTTTCACAAAAGGCAATCCCCAACTTGTACTCGATTGTGCAAAAGGAAGTCATGGCATGTCTGGCACACAGTGTTGGGGCAAGGGTCCATCTGACCACTGATACCTGGTCTGCAAAGCATGGTCAGGGCAGGTATATCACCTACACTGCGCATTGGGTAAACCTGCTGACGGCTGACAAGCAAGGAATGCGTGGCATTGCAGAGGAGTTGGTGACACCGCCACGAATTGCAGGCAGTCCTGCTGCCACCTCCTCTACTCCTCCTACTCCATCCTCTTCCATAACCTCCTCGGCTGAGTCCTCTTGTGCCGCTGCGTCTTGCTCCACATCAACGGCACCCCCCCCAGCTCCCCAGGTACTATTCCACATCCCGGATACGGCAGTGTCACGCCGTCTTGGGTTTGACTTGCTTGAAAGCAGAGAGTCACACCGGACAAGCACTCCTGTCCGCCCTGAACACACAGGTGGAAAAGTGGCTGACTCCGCAGCAACTGGATATCGGCAAAGTGGTGTGTGACAACGGAAAAAATTTGATAGCGGCATTGAAGTTGGGCAAGTTGACACATGTGCCGTGCATGGCACATGTGTGTAATCTGATCGTACAACGCTTTGTGCATAAGTACACAGGCTTACAGGACGTCCTGAAGCAGGCCAGGAAGGTGTGTGGCCATTTCAGGCGTTCCTACACGGCCATGGCTCACTTTGCCGATATCCAGCGGCGAAACAACGTGCCAGTGAGGCGCTTAATTTGCGACAGCCCTACACGTTGGAATTCAACACTCCTAATGTTCGACCGCCTGCTCCAACAAGAAAAAGCTGTTAATGAATATTTGTATGACCGGGGTGCAAGGACAGCCTCTGGGGAGCTGGGAATTTTTTTGCCATGCGCAATGCCTGTAGGCTCATGCGTCCTTTTGAGGAGGTGACAAACCTAGTCAGTCGCAACGAAGGCACCATCAGCGACATCATACCATTTGTTTTCTTCATGGAGCGTGCCCTGCGAAGAGTGCTGGATCAGGCTGTAGATGAGCGTGAAGAGGAAGAGGAAGAGTTGTGGTCACCATCACCACCAGAAACAGCCTTATCAGCATCGCTTGCTGGACCTGCGGCAACGCTGGAAGAGGATTGTGAGGAAGAGGAGTCAGAGGAGGATTGTAGCTTTGAGGAGGAGGAGGAGCAAGACCAAACACAACAGGCATCCCAGGGTGCTCGTTGTCACCTATCTGGTACCCGTGGTGTTGTACGTGGCTGGGGGGAAGAACATACCTTCAATGACATCAGTGAGGAGGAGGAACGGGAAATGAGTAGCTCGGCATCCAACCTTGTGCAAATGGGGTCTTTCATGCTGTCCTGCCTGTTGAGGGACCCTCGTATAAAAAGGCTGAAGGAGAACGACCTGTACTGGGTGTCCACGCTACTAGACCCCCGGTATAATCAGAAAGTGGCGGAAATGTTACCCAATTACAACAAGTCGGAAAGGATGCAGCATTTGCAAAATAAATTAAAAGGTATGCTTTACACATCGTATAAGGGTGATGTCACAGCACAACGGGAATCTAACAGGGGGAGAGGTGGAAGTCATCCTCCTCCTCCCACGACCACGCCGGCAAGGACAGGACGCTTTAACCCCTTAAGGACCAAACTTCTGGAATAAAAGGGAATCATGACGTGTCAGACATGTCATGTGTCCTTAAGGGGTTAAAGACGTGTTGTTGATGGAGGACATGCGGACCTTTTTAAGTCCTATGCATCGCCACAGCCCTTCAGGATCCACCCTCAGAGAGCGACTCGACCGACAGGTAGCAGACTACCTCGCCTTAACTGCAGATATCGACACTCGGAGGAGCGATGAACCCCTTGACTACTGGGTGTGCAGGCTTGACCTGTGGCCTGAGCTATCCCAATTTGCGATAGAACTTCTGGCCTGCCCCGCTTCAAGTGTCCTGTCAGAAAGGACCTTCAGTGCAGCAGGAGGTATTGTCACTGAGAAGAGAAGTCGCCTAGGTCAAAAAAGTCTAGATTACCTCACCTTTATTAAGATGAATGAGGGATGGATCCCGAAGGGACTGACACTGGGCGATACATTCGATTAAAAAAGGCCTGATGAGATGAGCTGCCTTGGGCTAAAAATGGTCCACACGCTGCTGTATTTTAGCGCTGAATGACGTTTGACTTGCGTGACTTATCCGCCACCAACTAGGGTTCAAGCCGCCATGTTTTAGGGCACTTTCTGCCTGTGAAACAAACATAAATTTTTCTGGACGCTGCTACAGCAGCGGCTGCAACAATACCAAATTTTTCAGGCATGTGTACATGCCTAATTTTTAGGCCCACTGGTGCAAGTGGACTGATTACAATTACAGGGCCTCTAAAGAGTCCTGTATTGTTATTTGTCGTCACTACCTTCCCGCGTCGGGAGTGGACAAGGAACAGTCTCTATTCTGCTCTGTGTCAGTGTGTATCAGGGGTTTTGAGGACAGGTGTCAATCCATATCTGCCAAGTGACCCTATGTATATCTGCTGTCAGTACACAGGAAAAGTTTAAATATTTCTTGTTCTACGTTCTCTGCAACTCCACGCACCGACTCATCCAATACGTGAAGATCTGGGGTTTCTCTGACTCTCCTCAGTAGTGTATCAAACAGAGTCTGCACTGTGGTAACACGGACATCTTCAGGACATAACTCAACTATTTGCAGATAGGCAGTCTGCAGCTTCTCTTTTTCACCTGTTCTCTTCTTTCTCTTATGCGTATTCTTGTCTATATGCAGGTGGTCTCTTGCCTTTCTTTTAACCAATTCGTTCCTTCCATATGGTTTCAAAAGATCTCTGGCATCATTACTTTCAACGCAAATAACGTCATCATAGTTAGTCTCCTCATTATTCACCGGGAAGAGAGTGTTTGCACTGACTACCCACAGCATGCTCTTGCCATTGCCTACTCCACCTTCAACGACAGGGTGCAAGTCCCAAGGAGAAGGATCATTCACTTTATTATCTGTCTTTATTTCACAAGTAGTGCCTGGAACATCCTCATGGGTCACAAGATGTAAATCTGGACTAATGTCAACCCCAGGGTCTGGAAAATCTAAAGAGTCCTGTATTGTTATTTGTCGTCACTACCTTCCCGCGTCGGGAAGATTTCTTGCACAGGGCGCCCAAAGGCCTAAGGCTGGCCCTGCGCATGGGTCAGTGGCTCTGCACCAGACTTCCCTCCAATTGATCAAAGTTAAAGGATTTCAAGTGGACTGATTACAATCACAGGGCCTCTAAAGAGTCCTGTATTGTTATTTGTCGTCACTACCTTCCCGCGTCGGGAGTGGGTCATTTGCGCCCCTGCTGCCTTCCTTGCATGTGGTAGCTGTTTGTCAGGGATTTGTCAATCCATATCTGCCAAGTGACCCTATGTAGGGGGAACAGTCCCTATTCTGCTCTGTGTCAGTGTGTATCAGGGATCATTAGGATAGGTGTCAATCCATATCTGCCAAGTTACCCTATGTAGGGGGAACAGTCTCTATTCTGCTCTGTGTCAGTGTGTATCAGGGATCATTAGGATAGGTGTCAATCCATATCTGCCAAGTGACCCTATGTAGGGGGAACAGTCTCTATTCTGCTCTGTGTCAGTGTGTATCAGGGATCATTAGGACAGGTGTCAATCCATATCTGCCAAGTGACCCTATGTAGGAGGAACAGTCTCTATTCTGCTCTGTGTCAGTGTGTATCAGGGATCATTAGGATAGGTGTCAATCCATATCTGCCAAGTGACCCTATGTAGGAGAAACAGTCCCTATTCTGCTCTGTGTCAGTGTGTATCAGGGATCATTAGGACAGGTGTCAATCCATATCTGCCAAGTGACCCTATGTAGGAGGAACAGTCCCTATTCTGCTCTGTGTCAGTGTGTATCAGGGATCATTAGGATAGGTGTCAATCCATATCTGCCAAGTGACCCTATGTAGGGGGAACAGTCTCTATTCTGCTCTGTGTCAGTGTGTATCAGGGATCATTAGGATAGGTGTCAATCCATATCTGCCAAGTGACCCTATGTAGGGGGAACAGTCTCTATTCTGCTCTGTGTCAGTGTGTATCAGGGATCATTAGGACAGGTGTCAATCCATATCTGCCAAGTGACCCTATGTAGGGGGAACAGTCCCTATTCTGCTCTGTGTCAGTGTGTATCAGAGTCTTTGAGGAGAGGTGTCAATCCATATCTGCCAAGTGACCCTATGTAGGGGGAACAGTCTCTATTCTGCTCTGTGTCAGTGTGTATCAGGGATCATTAGGATAGGTGTCAATCCATATCTGCCAAGTGACCCTATGTAGGGGGAACAGTCTCTATTCTGCTGTGTCAGTGTGTATCAGGGATCATTAGGACAGGTGTCAATCCATATCTGCCAAGTGACCCTATGTAGGAGGAACAGTCTCTATTCTGCTCTGTGTCAGTGTGTATCAGGGATCATTAGGATAGGTGTCAATCCATATCTGCCAAGTGACCCTATGTAGGAGGAACAGTCCCTATTCTGCTCTGAGTCAGTGTGTATCAGGGATCATTAGGACAGGTGTCAATCCATATCTGCCAAGTGACCCTATGTAGGAGGAACAGTCTCTATTCTGCTCTGTGTCAGTGTGTATCAGGGATCATTAGGATAGGTGTCAATCCATATCTGCCAAGTGACCCTATGTAGGAGGAACAGTCCCTATTCTGCTCTGTGTCAGTGTGTATCAGGGATCATTAGGACAGGTGTCAATCCATATCTGCCAAGTGACCCTATGTAGGAGGAACAGTCCCTATTCTGCTCTGTGTAAGTGTGTATCATGGATCCTTAGGATAGGTGTCAATCCATATCTGCCAAGTGACCCTATGTAGGGGGAACAGTCTCTATTCTGCTCTGTGTCAGTGTGTATCAGGGGTTTTGAGGACAGGTGTCAATCCATATCTGCCAAGTGACCCTATGTAGGGGGAACAGTCTCTATTCTGCTCTGTGTCAGTGTGTATCAGGGATCATTAGGATAGGTGTCAATCCATATCTGCCAAGTGACCCTATGTAGGGGGAACAGTCTCTATTCTGCTCTGTGTCAGTGTGTATCAGGGCTGGGCTTTGAGGACAGGTGTCAATGTTAGGTGATTTCTGCCCTTTATGGATTAAAAGCAGACTCTGCATCAACTGTGCAATTTTCCATGGGAGTTTTGCCATGGATCCCCCTCCGGCATGCCACAGTCCAGGTGTTAGTCCCCTTGAAACAACTTTTCCATCACTTTTGTGGCCAGAAAGAGTCCCTGTTGTTTTTAAAATTCGCCTGCCCATTGAAGTCAATGGCGGTTCGCGCGGTTCGCGCGGTTCGCGCGGTTCGCCGGTTCGCGAACATTTGCGGAAGTTCGCGTTCGCCGTTCGCGAACCGAAAATTCCGGGTTCGCGACAACACTAATCTTAACTTTCCCTGAAATGAAATGTAAAATAAGCATGGTCAAATTATGCACATATATGTTCATCTTCTGAATCCTTAAAAAAGCCATAGAAAATTTGGAGTAGGAAATATAAATTATTTTTAAATTCGTATTGGTTGATCTATAATCTTTTCCCACTTTCAATTGGATACAAAGCTCTATTAGCCTTGTGAATCCAATTCATTTTTCAATGCACCATCAGAGATAGCGGGGAGACTGCATGGGGCAGTATTTTTGTCTAGTCAAAAACGAACAATAATTAAAACTGTCATCTTAAATAATGTAGAAATCACAGACTGAAAATTCACGCAGTGGGGAATGTATTGCAAACATTTGTGCAATGCCGAATGCCTCTTATTGAATTATTTCTCCAACCGAATTGATGTAATTGCCTTTTTCTTTAGATACTAAAAGGACCCGTGTGGCTCTAACATTGCATCTCAAATTACATACAATAGTTGTTTGCTGCTGCGTCAGAGATGGATGAAGGATCTCTGTGCTTTTGTCAATGTAGGAAAAAGACATCATTAAGAAAGAAAATAGGACAGTGTTTGGGCTGTTTTATTCAGCTGAACAATTAATCAAAAACTATTTCTGTGATTTAATTATTTATTTATTTTTTACCATTTTCTCTCTTCTGTCCCTTGCAGTCCAATGCTTAAATACCACTTCTCTCTGCAGGCTGAGCCTTGGGTTAACTGTGACCTTTGGACTAAGTAGAACAAAGAATCATAACCAGAGACTGGTTACTAGGAACTCAAGATAACAGTAGCAGGCGTGACATCAGATAAACACTTTGTATAAACAGTGTAGAATATTCAGAGTCAAGTCAGGTTATGATTAGAGAAAGCAATGACAGCAGAAGACAGGATAGAGAACTTTGAACAGGAAATGAAAGCCCAACAAGGATGCCAGATGATGGAGAGAGGTGGTTATACAGCATTGATTCACACGCCAGCAATCTGTGACTGAGTCAAATGCAATACTCAACTGTTGAGTTGAGAAAAGTAAAGCATCTGCATGTTTTTGTACAGGACAGGGGGGTTATTATAAACAAGCAATATCCAGAGGTGTATAAATATTGTTTGAAAGTCAGCAGGTCAACCCAACTTTAATAAGATTGCCACCCAATCCTACAGCACAATGCTGGCAATAATCACATAATATATTAGAGACTTTCCAGGCATCTAAAGTGGTAGAACCTCACCCAGGGAGCTGTCATAATTTTGTGCTTTATGTCACAGGTGGCGGTCCAAAGAATGGGACCCCAGTATGCCTGATGATAAAGAAAGGAGTCACAGCGTGGAAATTTATTATCAGGGCCTGGTGCAGGGTAACCACACGCCCCCTGGTGTTGAGCACCAGCGTTTGTGCGGCCACATAAAAGGGCCCTGATGCAGCTTCTGCAGATCCCAGGTGCTAGATGATAATATGCAGACCTCCCAGGATCTGGATAGGGAGGCTCTGCAGCAGATATGTATCCAGTACTAGAAACAAGGCAAGACTAGAACAGGCACCAAACAAGATAGCAAGAGAAGACTAGAAGAACCCAGAACTGAAGAAAAACAGAAAGCAGAATCCAGAACATGTACACAATACATGAGGGAAACATTAACAAGACATGGACAGGGTAGGCAGGACAGGAATGTACATGATTTGGGAATACAAGACAAAATAAAACAAGACAAGAGATACAAGGCAAAACAAAAAGATACATAACTAAGTACTATATATGTAATTAAAATTGGAGATTTAGACATACATAAATGGCCAAGATGTATGCAGCCCACCACTGCGTCAAAGTACTCCAATTACAGTGGGTCCTAACATTCTAGATATGCATGACTAAAAGTACAATAATAAAATACACACAGTACTTACCTGCAAGGAAAGGAGCAGATGAATGAGACCACTGCCTGCAGGAACAGACTGAAACAAAAGGGCAAATAAACGGGTGTGACAACAAAAAACAAACATTTAACCCCTGAAGGACCAAACTTCTTGAATAAAAGGGAATCATGACATGCCACACATGTCATGTGTCCTTAAGGGGTTAAAGTAATCCAAGAGACTGGGAATTCCAGGAACGGAATAAAGGAATGAACCCAGAAAACCCAGCATAAAGAAAACCAGACATAGAATAGAAAACCAGAAAAACTAAACAAGAATTGTAAAAAGAGTGCTGGATACCAGAAGCCATTGCCAGAAATGATCCGCAGTCAGGATCTGGATGTGACACTTTATGTCAGATGCATTAACCACTTGCCCCCCAGGTCCAACCCACACCTTTGTCTCATTTCCCAGTAGGACGAGGAACACAATCTGGGAACTATGGGGGTTCTTGTACATTTCCCATAAACTGCTTATTGAGCTGAGCTTTTTTGGGAAGAATATTACTCTCATTTTTTTCTGTTGGATAGTGTGCAACAATATGTGTATGCATGGTTTGCCTCATTGGCTGCGTCTCAATTGTGAGAAGAATTCGTGAGAACCCCTCTTGTGATACAGTGTCAAACCACCCTTAAGTCTGCTCACTTGCTAAATGCTTCTCATTTAAAATAAGTTGGGAAAGAACTTGAACTGGATATTTTGTATAACTCCTCTATTTGGACCTAAATGCTTAATTACTGTATTCAAATCACCACAATTCGCTGTTAATGAATTAACCCACTAAAATTAGTCTGAGGAGTAGGCTTGATACAGATGTCAACTCATAGTCCATGCAGGCATTGCTACAGACACTGTAGATCCCAATGAAAACCTTATTAATAATAAAAGTACTCACCTTTGAATGCCTGGATTTTTGCAGATTTTATCTCTCTGATGAATTATCTCTATAATGCATAAAAAAGAGTGAGAAAGTGTCATCCTGAGTCTTGGCCTTTAACTTTTTCAAACAGTTTTTTGTTCTACATTTTTTTTTAAAATGTTTTACCTATAAAGCTTAAAAAGATTAAAAATAAAATATGCACATTTAAGTCCTACTGTATGCTATGATTATTTGATTTATAGACACCTTTAATTAATGAGATCCTCAGAAAAGCATGATATACGTTACAAATACTCAAGGTTTTGCTGAAAGATTCTTTCACCGCTTTAAAAATAAATGTTGATTTGTATCAGACGTTGGAGCTGCATTGAAGCTACGTTGACAGAATCAGAGGCTCACATATGTCCTTCACTACAAAGCTCAGTCTATTGTATGCTGAACAGAGACTGACAGTTTGCTAAATCTGCCCTTTTTAAACAGCTGCTGTAAACATCGAAGGCACTATTGAAATACTTTGACCTTTCTGTAAAAGTCACATACGTTTCAATACGAAGAGACATAAACTATAAGCTCAGCTTTGGTTAGATTCTCACCCTTAAAAGTCTCTAAATCGTTATCTATTTATTTGCAAATTCTCTTTGTGATCGAGTTTGTCCTCTCCTTGTGTAGGTCAATAACAATACCTGTATTTAGGTTAAAATGCGTTTTATGGAGAAAAAAATGGAAAGCCATTAGCTTTAAGGTCAGCTTGGCAGTGTAGTAATTCAGTCAATAAGGATGGAGAGGTGGGAATCGATATGAGAGAAGAACCTATAACTGAACAATAGGGAAATTCAGTAAGGAGTTAATTGTTTAAAAGAATGGTTTCCGATGATGTATCACAAAAGGTTAGAAAAGAAACAGCATTCTGTAACAGACTAATGGAAGTTATTTATAAAGCACAATAAGTTGTGCAAATATCTATATGTAGACCAATCCGTACAAACTGTCCATTGGTGTTCATGGTGGTTCATGGAATGTTGACCCAGATTAGCTTTTTATAAAGAATCAATTGTAGGCTTGTGGCAGACTTACGTTAAATGCATGCAATCTCCATAGGTCATATGTCGATATCTGTTTCCAATAATACAGATTACAGAACATCGCACACATAAAAAAATCCTTTTTAAAATGTTATTAGGCAATTTAAAATCACCTATCTCAGCAAACAAATATGGGGATTCAGTATTACAGTATGGCCATATTGTGTTAAGCTCACTACTACGTCACAGTACTCCAATGTCAGTGGGTTCTACACTAATTCTATCGTGGGAGACAAATTAAAAAGTGCTAGTGCTAAATAAGCTGAAGTGTATTAAAATTATCTGTTGTATGGGCATTGTAAATATATATAATGCAAAATTAATGTGATAAACACAATTTTAAAAAAGTGTGTTAAAGTGATAGTGCTTTGATGTAAATACTCACAATGCATATCATATATCTGCTCTATAAAAATTGTAATTTAAATGACATTAATCCAAAACCTCCTTATATTTATACTTTCCTGTGTCCACCTTGTTATAGGCAATTGCAAATATTGCAAGTTTTAGCATAAGATGTATTTCTTAAACTGTGTACTTTGTCTATAAGAGATATTGCAAATTGACAAGGTGTTAGAAGTGGAAAATATTGTTTTTCATACATTTTTCTTTAAGCAATAACCTCTTACCTACTTTCAGTGCATAATATGTTTACATCAATGTGTCTTAGCTTAATACAAAACAAATAATGCAATAACATCTTCAAGGCTATGCTACGTCATCAGACTTTAGGAAACCATGTTATCCCAAGTCAGGGAACTTCCCATGACGTGTGCACCCTTACGTTTCAGTATAAACAATAGATAAAATGTTCAGACTTTAACACACCATCTTGTCCTAAGTCAGGAAATTTTCCATGACGTGTACACCCTTAGGTTTTACTTATGGCCTTGTATCTTTGCCAAGTTAAGGGAGGTCCTAAAATAATGAAAGGTAAGAGAACTTTTACTATTTCATATATAAACTACGGTTACCCTAAAATAAAAAAAGGTATTAATATGTGTACCTTTTAATTGTTAACACACAGAGGAGAGATTTGGAGACAGAGACACTATCGCTCCATATTATAATGACTGAGAGATATTGGCATGTTTAGGAGGGTATGTTATTCTGGTATGCAATTATGTCCTTTATACCACAAACCCCCATCCCCCACAACAACAAAAACACATGCAGATACACAGAATGACACTTCTACAGATACAAACACTGATGCACACAGATACACAATGACACACATGCGGTTATACTGACACACATGCAGATACATACATATAGCTACACATACACACAGATATACACATACAGACAAACAGATGCACAGAAACACAGATATACATACAGATAGATACAAAGGCACATGCAGATACACAAGCACACAGACACAGATAAGATACACACACATGCAGATACACTGACACACAAAGGGATACACAGGCACACATGCAGACAATCTGGCACACAAAGAGACACACAGGCACACATGCAGACACACATACAGATGGACAGGCACAGATAGATACACACACAATCAGACAAACATGCAAAAAATTAAAAAAATTTAGCCACCCTCCTACTTTCTACCTTTTATGTGCAGCAGGATGGCATCATGACAGGGTCCCAGTTGCGCTATTAAAGGGACGCAGCGCTGACCAAGCCCCTGAGGACACAATGCCATCAGGCATGGGCCAGACGATGGCCCCTTTAGTGTGCCGGTCCACTGCCCGCAACTCAAAGGTAACTGGGCCTGGGGCAGCTGCCCTGTTTGCTCAACGTTAAGGCAACAATGTATATATATATATATATATTTTTCCCAGTCACAGAAGTTAAGCTCACAGGTCTATAATTTCCAGGCAAGGATTTTTAACCCTTTTTAAATATAGGAACAACATCTGCTTTCCTCCAATCCTCTGGTACAATACCTGAAACTAAATAATCTTGAAAGATTAAATACAAAGGTTCACTTATTTCCCCACTGAATACCGTCAGGCCCCGGAGCTTTATTTACATACATATTCTGTAGCACCTTGTCTCGAGTCAGGTGTCGCAAGTTTTTTTCAGCAATCATTTGCACATTTCTTTCTCATTAATATATACTGAAGAAAATAGTTATTTAAAATGTCTTCCTTTTCCTGGTTTTCATTAACTAAAATAATAGGGGTCCAGGCACTCCTTGGTTCAAGACAGGCACTTTATTGAGAACCACAACAGCAACGTTTCGACCCCAAAAGGTCTTTGTCAAGGAAATCTGGTGTTTGATTCCAGCTCAGCAAGCACCCTGGCTCAGATTTGTGGGAGTGTGTGCAGTTCCACATATACTAATCAAGGTTTTTATTAACTAACAGACCCCTCTCTGTTTCCAGTGTAACTACACTTTTCTTTTTTGTTTTTTCAGAATTGATGTACTTGAAAAAAAATGTGGGGTTGGTTTTGCATTCTTTGGCTATCAATTTCTCATTTTCCAGTTTAGCCACTTTAATTGCCTTTTTGCAAGCATTATTGGCTTCCTTATATCTTATATAGGATATCTCAGAATTTTCCGATTTAAATGCTTTAAATGCCATTTTCTTATTTTTTTATCTCTTGTTTTACTTCTCTACTAAGCCATATTGGTTTCAATTTGTTTCTTATATATTTATTACCCAATGGTACCCGATGGTACATATTGACAAAAATGTACCTTTCTAATATTTGTTTGAAGGTGATTACTGTGTTTAGTAAGTGCTCAAGTAAGAGCAAGGAATTTGTTTTTTTTTTTATTTTTATTTAAAGCACCTGTTTATTTTCGACAAATGAATTTGGAAAACTGAGCTGGATGTGTCCTGGAATTTGTTTACCCTAGAAAGCTGTGGTTACCATAAGATCTGTGACAAAATCCTACCTTGAAAAGAGGTGGTTTGTCACAAAATAAATATTTGACTATATTGGGAGGGTTATCTTCCTATTAGGACACCACTAAGCTCTGAGTCAGTCCTGTGGACTATTAACCCATCTAGGACAGGATTAGGCAAATCCCTTGTTTTTTTTTTGTTTTTTTTTTGTTTTGTTTAGTTTTTTTTTTTTCACTAGCAATATGTCATCGGTTCTGAAGGGGTTTATAATATAGAAGGAGACACAGATGATGCAACCCAGCCCCGTGCAGACTCCCTCATGTAAAAACCGAGAACCATTTTAGAAAGAAATAGTACAGATTGCTTAAATGTGCATTTTACCATTTTAGATAAAGTACTCTTCAGAACGGTCTCTGTGGAGAGTCGGGAACTAATGGCGCTAAGCAAGGAACCAACCTTATAGAAATCTCATTGAATAGTTACTGTGTTGTGTTGTCTGGAATCCAATAGACACAGTGCAGAACAGTGGCTCTCCACATGATATAAAAACGCCACAATACAAAGCTCAGTTTGGTTACATGTAATGCGGCATATTGTGTGCAACAATAAGGGATTTTTAGCAGAAGTTTTCTATTCAGTTGCATTTGAGTTTCAAACTTTTGTGGTTCAGCAAAAAATCAGCTTTTGTGTTTTGTGGTAATTATATACTTGTCGAGCAGAGGAGGTGTGTCGCTGTGCCATTCAAGTGTTTACAGAGTAACAGAACACATAACTTTGCAACATTTTGACTCATTCTAACTTTTCTTCTCAGATCTCTGAAACAAACAGAACGATTACACTAGAAAGAAAGAACTGTGTGCTATATATACACAACTAAATATATGTACACAACTAACCTAGGCAAAATTAATGGGGGGTTAGTTACAGTATATAATTAGTGATGTCCCGAACGGTTCGCTGGCGCTCGCCACGGACGGTTCGCTTCGCGCTCGCCACGGATGGCGAACATATGCGATGTTCAGTCCGCCCCCTATTCGTCATCATTGAGTAAACTTTGACCCTGTACCTCACAGTCAGCAGACACATTCCAGGAAATCAGCAGCAGACCCTCCCTTCCAGACCCTCCCACCTCCTAGACAGCATACAATTTAGATTAATTTTGAAGCTGCATTCATTTTTTTTTTTGTATTATTTTTTGTTTTTTTTGTGTTGGTGTTTATTATACATTATCCCCCCATAGCCAGTAACCTGTGTTTATTATACATTATCCCCCCACAACCAGTAACCTGTGTTTATTATACATTATCCCCCCATAGCCAGTAACCTGTGTTTATTATACATTATCCCCCCACAACCAGTAACCTGTGTTTATTATACATTATCCCCCATAGCCAGTAACCTGTGTTTATTATACATTATCCTCCCATAGCCAGTAACCTGTTTTTATTATACATTATCCCCCCCATAGCCAGTAACCTGTGCTTATTATACATTATCTCACCCATAGCCAGTAACCTGTGTTTATTATACATTATCCTCCCATAGCCAGTAACCTGTGTTTATTATACATTATCCTCCCATAGCCAGTAACCTGTGTTTATTATACATTATCCCCCATAGCCAGTAACCTGTGTTTATTATACATTATCCCCCCATAGACAGTAACCTTTGTTTATTATACATTATCCCCCCATAGCCAGTAACCTTTGCTTATTATACATTATCCCCCATAGCCAGTAACCTGTGTTTATTATACATTATCCCCCCATAGCCAGTAACCTGTGTTTATTATACATTATCCCCCCATAGCCAGTAACCTGTGCTTATTATACATTATCCCCCCATAGCCAGTAACCTGTGTTTATTATACATTATCCTCCCATAGCCAGTAACCTGTGTTTATTATACATTATCTCCCCCATAGCCAGTAACCTGTGTTTATTATACATTATCTCACCCATAGCCAGTAACCTGTGTTTATTATACATTATCCCCCCACAACCAGTAACCTGTGTTTATTATACATTATCTCCCCCATAGCCAGTAACCTGTGTTTATTATACATTATCTCACCCATAGCCAGTAACCTGTGTTTATTATACATTATCCCCCCACAACCAGTAACCTGTGTTTATTATACAATATCCCCCATAGCCAGTAACCTGTGTTTATTATACATTATCCTCCCCATAGCCAGTAACCTGTGTTTATTATACATTATCCCCCCATAGCCAGTAACCTGTGTTTATTATACATTATCTTCCCATAGCCAGTAACCTGTGTTTATTATACATTATCCCTCCATAGCCAGTAACCTGTGTTTATTATACATTATCCCCCATAGTCATTTATCGTTGGACCTAGGCAGCATGATGTCTTAGGCCGGCCCAGAGAGTGAGTGAGTGAGTGAATAATATAATATATATGTTCAGAAACATATTAGTAATATATGTAAATCGGGTTCATGCAAAGAGGGTGAAAACGTATTAAAGAAAAACACACTTATTGCATCAAATTTACAAAGCCAAACTTTTAAAAGCTTTCCTCATTTCTTTCTCGGGATGAGGAATATATCTGTTGTAGACTGAGGATTTCCATCTGCCCAATCTTTTAATAATATGCACTGGAGTGTCAGTGTTGAAGGAGACCGAAGCTGCTCCTATTCTAAATGAAAGACCCGAGACATGGATACAACCCAATCTTAGGAGTAGTGTTCTGATGTAGAAGATGAATTTAGCCGTAGTCAGAGGGATTCAGTGAGAGTAGTGGTGAAATGTGTGTGGAATGACTGAGTGTGGGTAAGTAAGAGTCAAGTATTTAACTAGGCACTAGTTCTAGGTGGGATAAAGTGGTATAGCGGATGGATGAGTAGTTTGGTTTGTTTTAGAGGTTTGTAGAGAAGGTATATAGTGATCATGATTTTTAGCGATATCCAATATTTTTAAGGTGGTCCCAGTGCCACCACTCATATCTGGTGTCACAATAGCTTGCATTTAAAAAAAACAAAAACTTTTTTGACTGTAATAGAATAGCAGTCAGTTTCCTTCACACGTGTGCGTTTCAGGGCCTGCCAGGGCACAGTGTCACACCAGTGCAACTCATATCTGGTGTAACAGTAGTGTACATTAGAAAAAAAAACTAGAAATTTGACTGTGAAATAATAGCAGTCAGTTTCTTTCACACGTGTGCGTTTCAGGGCCTGCCAGGGCACAGTGTCACACCAGTGCAACTCATATCTGGTGTAACAGTAGTGTACATTTAAAAAAAATACAGGGGGCTTGTTGTCACCTTTCGGGGACCCTTGGTGTTGTACATGGCTGGGTAGAGGAAGAGACCTTCAATGACATCAGTGAGGACAAGGAACGGGACATGGCTAGCTTGGTATCGAACCTTGTGCAAATGGGGAGTTTGCGGTTGTGCAAATGGACTGTTTGCGGTTGTTTGCGGTGCGTTAAACGGGGAGTTTGGTCTGTCACTGTGAAGCGGGCGTAACTCTTACACTACCTGATCGATACAACATCATACCTGATGTTTTAAAGCACGTTATTCCAAACAATTTAGGAATGTTAGGTGATTTATGCCCTTTATGGATTAAAACCAGACTCTGCATCAACTATGTAATTTTCCATGGGAGTTTTGCCATGGATCCCCCTCCGGCATGCCACAGTCCAGGTGTTAGTCCCCTTGAAACAACTTTTCCATCACTATTGTGGCCAGAAAGAGTCCCTGTGGGTTTTAAAATTCACCTGCCTATTGAAGTCTATGGCGGTTCGCCGGGTTCGCCGTTCGCGAACATTTGCGGAAGTTCGCATTCGCCGTTCGCGAACGGAAAATTTTATGTTCGCGACATCACTATATATAATCACACATTGCATAAGACTGCCACAACATCAATGTACCCCATTCTTGGCACGTCCTATTCTAGCACCTAATGCATACTCTTGTGAGATTAATCCACTTACTGTCACGTCCTGCTCTGTTCTTTGGAGATGTCTGGCTTCTGGTATCCAGTACTCTTGTTACAATTCTTGTTGAGTTTTTCTTGTTTTTTTGTTTTTCTATTCTATGTCTGGTTTTCTTTATGCTGGTATTTCTGAGTTCATTCCTATTCACCGTCCCTGGATTTCCCAGTCTCTTGGATTCATTTAAATGCTTGTTTTATGTTGCCACACCCATTTGTTTTCCATCATTCCCTTTGTTTCAGAGTTCCTGCAGGCAGATCCTCAAGGCTTCTGCCCTTTCTTGCAGGTAAGTGCTATATATGTATTCTTTGGTTGTTTTAGCATACATTAGGCAGTGTAGGACCTGCCAGATATGGGGTACATTGGCGTTGTTGGTAGGCTTATGCAATGTATGATCATATAGTGTGACTAAATCCCCATGATTTCCATATGTAGTACTTAGTTATTTCTCCTCTTGTTTTGCCTATGTTATCTTGTCTTGTTTTAGTTTGTATACCGAGTCCATGTACAGTCCTGTCCAGTCATGCCCATGTTATGTTCATGTTTTCCTCATGTCTTGTGTATATGTTTATTATCTTTACTATCTTTCTCTGGTTCTGGGTTCTATTAGTTCTGTCTTGTTTTAATGTTTGGTGCCTATCTGGATACAATCTTGCTGCAGAGCCTCCCTATTCAGCTCCCTATTCAGCTCCTGGGAGGTCTGCTTAATTTCCAAGCTCCTAGTTTCTGGTATCCGCTGAAGCTGATTCAGGGTCTTGGTATGTGGCTGCACAAACGCTGTGACTCCTACTCTGAACATCAGGCATACTGGGTCCCGGTCCTGCACCGCCGCCTGGAGAGTGTCTGGGTCCCGGGCACCGGACCGCCACCCTGACACTTACTTGGGAAATACTTCCTTACTGGGACTCTCTGCAAGTCAAGACTAAATAGGGTCCTGGAATGAGGCACCTGTGACAGGGAGGGGTGCAAAACCAAGGAGTTGGCCTGAACTCCCAAATATATAACTGAAACCCAGAGGGTTGCACTCACCTGAACATGCATACATTGTAGGGTGCTGCTGGGGCCAAAATATACAAAATACAGAATCCAGCGCACTCGCTTATTCACTAAACAATGATTTTAAATCTGAGAGATTGTAATACTTTTATTTAAAAACATCTCACCCAGGCAAAAAATAATGGAGGTTTAGTTACATTATATGATCATACATTGCATAAGCCTGCCACAACGTCAATGTACCAAATTCTTGGCAGGTCCTAGCACCTAATGCTTGCTCTTATAAGATTAATCCACTTACTTGGGAAACACTTCCTCCTGGGACTCTCTGAAGGTGAAGGAGAAAAAGGGCCCTGGAATGAAGCACCTGCCGAAAGTTGTTGTCCTGGATTCCCAAATAAATATATCAAACCTTTGCAAGGTTGCATTAGGAATGTGTTTATAGAAATAGGTATTTTTTTATACGTGTAATAAGACGAAACTGTAATTCCCATATATCGTAACTGCTTTCCGAAATAGCACAGACCTGAACTCCCAGCTAAAAAAAATTTTTATATATATATATATATATATATATATATATATATATATATAGATGAATGGAAAAAGCCAGCACTCTAGGACTTATGAAAAACTTCTCAGGTTTATTCCAACAATCAGTAAACGTTTCAGTTTCAGGAAAACTCACTCACCCAAACCTCGATCACCTGTGTGCCGGCGTGTAGCCATCACCACTGCGCATGCGCGATTAGGCTCCGCCCCTATTGACGTCACTTCTGGGTGCCGTGCCTCTAATCACCTTTGTGTTGACGTGCAGTCATCACCAATGTGCGTGCACGCATGCGGGTACAATGCGGGTACAATGTCTCCGATTCCAAGGTGACCCATGTAAACAAGCCATCACCTTGTAAATAAAAAAACAAGTTAATTAAAGCGGCACTGTCATGCCGAATCCCGTTTTTTTTTTAACCCCCCTCCCGCCTCCACTACATCCAATTGCCCCCCTAGTCACCCCCAAATGCCCCTAAGCCCCCCAGATTACCTATTTTTAAATCTGTATCTTCTGCCCCGATCTTTATTCAGGGCGCCGCCATCTTTGTGTGGGTAGGTGAAGTCCCTATGGGAAACGTCATCTACCCACACTACACAGACTGTGAGATTCCCGCACATGCCCAGTGAAACACCTGGACATGCGAACGGGAATTTCACCTATTCATTCATTCATCAGACAGACGAATGAATGAATAGAAAAAATCAGACGAACAAACTGACACTGAGTATCAGTGTTCGTTTGTTCGATCAGTTTATTACAAGGAGGGAGCTACCGACGTGCAGCTCCCTCCTTGTAATATGTAAAGACAGAAGCGGTGGGGAGCTGTGCTCCCCACCACTTCATAAGCCCCCCAGGTCCCCCCCTCACTCTATGGGGGTCAATATGACCCCCATAATAGCACAAGGGAGATTAAAATCTCCCCAATGCCCCTACTCGCTATACCGCGAGTAGGGGCATGTCCACTAAACAGTGAGCAGCCTGTGGCTGCTCACTGTAAAAACATAAATGGTAATAGGGGGGGGGGGACCTACTGTCCTCCCCCCTGGCCCCCACCCCTGCGCGGTGGGTGGGGGCACTAATAAAATAATTAGGGGGGGGGACCTACTGTCCTCCCCCCCGGCCCCCACCCCTGCGCGGTGGGTGGGGGCCCTAATAAAACAATAAGGGGGGGACCTACTGTCCTCCCCCCGGCCCCCACTCCTGCGCGGTGGGTGGGGGCCCTAATAAAACAATAAGGGGGGGGGACCTACTGTCCTCCCCCCCCCCGGCCCCCACCCCTGCGCGGTGGGTGGGGGCCCTAATAAAATAATTAGGGGGGGGACCTACTGTCCTCCCCCCCGGCCCCCACCCCTGCGCGGTGGGTGGGGGCCCTAATAAAACAATAAGGGGGGGGACCTACTGTCCTCCCCCCGGCCCCCACTCCTGCGCGGTGGGTGGGGGCCCTAATAAAACAATAAGGGGGGGGGACCTACTGTCCTCCCCCCCCCCGGCCCCCACCCCTGCGCGGTGGGTGGGGGCCCTAATAAAACAATAAGGGGGGGACCTACTGTCCTCCCCCCGGCCCCCACCCCTGCGCGGTGGGTGGGGGCCCTAATAAAATAATAAGGGGGGGGGACCTACTGTCCTCCACCCCTGGCCCCCACCCCTGCGCTGTGGGTGGGGGCCCTAATAAAATAATAAGGGGGGGGGACCTACTGTCCTCCCCCCCTGGCCCCCACCCCTGCGCGGTGGGTGGGGGCCCTAATAAAATAATAAGGGGGGGGGACCTACTGTCCTCCCCCCCTGGCCCCCACCCCTGCGCGGTGGGTGGGGGCCCTAAATAAAGATAGGGGGGGGACCTACTGTCCTCCCTCCTGGCCCCCACCCCTGCGCGGTGGGTGGGGGCCCTAATAAAACAGTAAGGGGGGGGACCTACTGTCCTCCCCCCTGGCCCCCACCCCTGAGCGGTGGGTGGGGGCCCTAAATGAACCCCCCCCCCATCAAGGTGACTAGGGGTCCCAAGCCCCTAGTCACCCCCCCCCCCACCCCAAAACATTCTAACCCCTACCTACCCCCCTCACCCTAAAAATAGTGAGGGGGGAATAAAATAACTAACCTGTAAAAAAAATAATTAAACTTACCATTTGACGTCTTCTTTTTTCTAAATTCTTCTTTCTTCAGCCCCCAAAAAGGCCAAATAAAAATCCATCATACCCGTCGCACTTTAAAAAAAAAAAAAAAAAAAAAAATTAATCCATGTTCACCCATGGAGGGCACGCCGCGTACTGAGCTCCGCAGGGCGGGTCAAGGCTTATATAGCCTTGCCCCGCCCTGCAATTAGGCTTAGAACACACTGATTGGTTGGTTTAAGCCAATCAGAGTGCTCTGTGTCATTTTACAAGCGTGGGAAAATTCCAAAGAACTTTCCCACGCTTGTAAAATGACACAGAGCACTGTGATTGGATGGCTTGAAATCCATCCTATCACAGTGCTCTGTGTCATTTTACAAGCTTGGGAAAGTTCTTTGGAATTTTCCCACGCTTGTAAAATGACACAGAGCACTGTGATTGGATGGCTTGAAATCCATCCTATCACAGTGCTCTGTGTCATTTTACAAGCGTGGGAAAGTTCTTTGGAATTTTCCCACGCTTGTAAAATGACACAGAGCACTGTAATTGGATGGCTTGAAAACCATCCGATCACAGTGATCTGTCATTTTACACAGCGTGGGAAAGTTCTTTTGAATTTTCCCACGCTGTGTAAAATGACACAGAGCACTCTGATTGGCTTAAACCAACCAATCAGTGTGTTCTAAGCCTAATTGCAGGGCGGGGCAAGGCTATATAAGCCTTGATCCGCCCTGCGGAGCTCAGTACGCGGCGTGCCCTCCATGGGTGAACATGGATTAATTTTTTTTTGCGCTCGGTTTTTTTTTGTTTTTTTTTTAAAGTGCGACGGGTATGATGGATTTTTATTTGGCTTTTTTGGGGGCTGAAGAAAGAAGAATTTAGAAAAAAGAAGACGTCAAATGGTAAGTTTAATTTTTTTTTTTTTACAGGTTAGTTATTTTATTCCCCCTCACTATTTTTAGGGTGAGGGGGGTAGGTAGGGGATAGAATGTTTTGGGTGGGGGGGGTGACTAGGGGCTTGGGACCCCTAGTCACCTTGATGGGGGGGGTTCATTTAGGGCCCCCACCCACCGCTCAGGGGTCCCCCCCCCTTATTATTTTATTAGGGCCCCCACCCACAGCGCAGGGGTGGGGGCCAGGGGGGGAGGACAGTAGGTCCCCCCCCCCCTTATTATTTTATTAGGGCCCCCACCCACAGCGCAGGGGTGGGGGCCAGGGGGGGGAGGACAGTAGGTCCCCCCCCCTTATTATTTTATTAGGGCCCCCACCCACCGCGCAGGGGTGGGGGCCAGGGGGGAGGACAGTAGGTCCCTCCCATCTTTAACCCCCACGCGGGGGGGGGGGTTATTAGGTGTTTTTTTTTTACAGTGAGCAGCCACAGGCTGCTCACTGCTTACTAGACATGCCCCTACTCGCGGTATAGCGAGTAGGGGTATATTATTTACTAATACTAAGTAATCTTTACTTAGTATTAGTACATTTGGCTTCAAGACCAATTCAGGTCTTTCAGCCTTTTAGTAGATAGCTCCCTGATACCGTGGGAATTAGGGAGTTATCTACTAAGCGGCTGCAAGATGCAGCCACAGCAATGAATAGGATCGGAGTTTCATTCATTTGAATGAAATTCCGATCCGAACAAAGTACCGAATTGCATCCTAACACCAATGGAGAAACTCTTCTCATTCTGTTAGGATGCAATTCGGCAGTTTTGCCGGCGTTCTGTCTAAGTGACAGGACTTTCGGCAATACTGACAGGAAGCATTGTGGGAACTGGGAGGAAAGCTAGGGATCTTGGGAAAATTGCTCTGACCAGCGGAAATGAAGCACACTTTGCTCCTCCGCTGGTCAGAGCTGGTCAAGCGGAGGAATCCTCCATAAGACAGAGTCCCTACTTTGTGTTATAATTTTAAAGAAAACTAAAGAAGAATGGAAGAAAAGAAGAACAGATCCCGAGAGAGGGGGAGAAGAGGAAGAGATTGAGGAAAGGTAAGTTCGGCATGACAGTGCCGCTTTAAATGTGCCAAATCTATGAGACATTGGAAATGTCTTTGTAGCTAATCCAACTACTTATGGATCTATATTATAAAGCGCTTGATAAATATGACAATTGTGAATTAATAATGTGCAATTACAGGATTAAATTCCCAAGTATGTAGAGTGCTCTATTATTAAAGTGACAGTGCATCCATGTATTTTGAAAGTGTCAATGCCAAAAAATGACTATGTGAAAAAATATAATAGATCCTATCTAATGAAAAAAAAGTGCCCAACATATATTGATATACAAATAAATGAAAAGATACATTGCAGTAAAATATTAATGTGTCACATCCATATTTTAAGTACAAATGGAAATATAAATAACATCTGATTAGTTGCAATATTAAGGAGGCATTTCCTAAGAAAACTTAGGCTATATCCCTTAATGGGGGGAAGAGCATGCACATCTTATTAATGTGATCAGGGTCTGAAACGAACATAAAAGAAACAGAGTAAAAATATACAATAGAGGGGGCGTGTCCAACTTCCGGCACGGACGGTCGCATGGAGTAGGAGCTCCGTACCAACCTGGGCCAAAAAAGCGACTAACCGATACTTCACCAACTCTCTCAAACCCAAAATCAAGTGGGGACAATAGGAGGAATACCATGTCACCCTCCAAACAAACAAAACTAACGGACTCGGTCCGGACACAAAAAAAAGACCGCCAGAAGCAGGCCCAAGATGGCGTCGCAAGCAGAGCCCAGTCTCCTGAGACTGAAAACAACCTCGAGGCGCCACTGCAGAAAGCAGTAGATGATGATCCCATAACCAAGGATTACCTGAGACTTATGCTTATGGACCTAAGGGCTACCATTAAGGACGACTTCACAACCGCCATATCTGGCATCCACCAGGAATTAGAGGAACTAGGAGACCGCACAGACCAGGTCGAAAGAAAAACTGACGATCTATGCTCAGCCCACAACACACTAGCTGGCAAAATACAGAAACTAGAGGAGGACAACACTAAGCTATGGCAGAAGATGGCAGATATGGAAGATCGTTCCCGCCGGAACAATGTACGATTCCGAGGGATTCCAGAGTCCATTACACCAGAGTAGATCCCTGCCTACATTAAAACTCTATGCTCCACTCTAGTGCAAGACTTACAAGGCACTACTTGGGAACTTGATAGAGCCCACCGCATCCCGAAACCGCCCAGATTTGCTGCAGAAGTGCCACGAGATATTATAGCTCGCTTCCATTACTTTCGAGCTAAAGAGGCACTACTAAAAGCGGCCCGATCAAAACCGGCGTTACCGGAACCGTTCACCCACATCTCGATATTCGCCGACTTATCGGCACTAACGATGGCGCGGAGAAAGGAATTCTCCACTATCACTAAAACTTTACGCAACCACGACCAGGCTTACAGATGGGGCTTCCCCACCAAACTCATGGTGTGGAGAAACAACAAGCTCCATATCATAGAAGACCCAATAGGAGGTCTGGCCACGCTCACGAAATGGGGCCTCTGGAATGCACAGGGTCATGCCTCCACCCCTGCGGCTACAACACCCTCACCGTCGACGATCCGCCCGGACTGGCAGATGGTGGGTCCTACACCCCGCTAGAGGAGACATGAGGACAGCGGCCTTCTGATTTCGTTGCCACCAGCAATCTCACAACTCTGCAAGTTACCTAACTAACTGACTGTATACAACCGGATTATCATACGGACTCACACGAACTGTTCCTGTGGTTCTATGCTCCCTCTCCATTCCTGCTCTGCTGAGGTGGAAACAACCGACGACTACTTACGACTGGAGTGGTATTTATATAAAAGTATTAATATAGTAGATTAAGCATCAAACAAAGAAAAAAAAAAAAAAAAAAAAAAACAATCAATCAAAAAACAAAAAAAAAAAAACGCACCTTTTATTTTTTAAAGTTTTATGTGTTTGAGCTCACTGTTCGCAACTACCATGGGACTGCCATACTCTTTATGTTAATTGATGTTGTGGTTAAACTGTCATCGCGAAACTACATTAAGGGCCTTAAACATATTTGCACCTACCTAAATGTTTAGATTCCGCTGAAAGGGAGCTGTGTCTCTAACGCACACTGCTGTTTGCTAACAGTCGTTAGCTGTGATATCACAAAGATGCTGGGGACTAATCAATTATGCTTGCCATAGTTCACCATGCTAGCATAATCTAGCTTAAGTTAATACATTATGCTCCTAAACATCTCGTGACCCCCTCCTACCACAGCAGACCGTAGGTAGACTAAAACTATTTATGAAAAAAAAAAAAAAAAAAAAAAACTCACATTTATTAGGTTTAGAGTTAAGATTTTGTACTCGTAGCATTCCAATGTTCACATTTACCCCATGATTGTACTACCCTAAACGTTAGGCAATACCGCAAGTGGAATGTTCACAAAGCCTACAAGGTAATAATAAGTGTCATTACAGTGTTTAAATCTACCTGTTTAAACTTAAATCCACTTACCTAATTAGACTACGCTGCACCAATGCCCTATCCTTCGCTCACAATGCCAATGACAATACGGTAAAGCCTAACATCATCTGCTCTAGATGTCTGTAAACTTCTACTTCTGTTCGTCATGTTCATTCAACTACCACTCCAGCTCAGGTTGCTACACATAGTTGTAAATATTACATATCCCCTCCCGAGGGGATAGAGTGCGGGAGGAAGAATAAGAATTAAAAAAAAGGAAAATAAACAAAAAAAAAAAAAAACTAATATTAATAAAAAAAAAAAAAAAAAAAAAAAAAAAAAAAAAATATATGTAAATAAATACAAAATTAATATAAGAACACAGAACCTACTACTTAATAACACCTAGGTAACAAACTACATACGATAAACTACCAAAACTTCCAGGGTCCCCTGTGTGACACTTTTCAATAACCAGTCCACGGCCCACAATGTGAAAAATGCAGAGTGTTAGAAGGCTGCTGTCCGCAAGCTCGCTCCCCCCAGATAGAAACTATCGATACGCAGACAATCAATAAACATATGGCCCAGGTGCGGATCCGCTCCGCACGACCCCCAGACGGGATCTTCAATGGATGAGGAGTGGGAAGTCTCCCCATTGTATCCCTTGCTACTCTCTCGGGCTCGAGAGAAACTGTATATACTTATTTTCATTCTTTTCTGTTCTCCCCTTGTTCGTCCCCCACTCCCAACCCCTATCCCGATGGCAGCGACCTCCTGTACAACTAAAAGGCCCTGCCGGGCACCACACCACCTTCAACTGTCCAATGTCTGGTTAAACCTCCTGAAGTCCGCATTCATGTGGGGCGACAGATCTACCTCTAATAAGCATCCCAATCCAAAAACACGCCACTAATGGCATGCCAGTTTAAATGCTTATCTCTGAATGTAAACGGCCTCAATAGTCCATACAAAAGAAATGCAGTAATCAAAGATTTACATAAATCCAAGGCGGCGATAGTTTGCCTTCAAGAAACACATATGTGCATAAAAAAGCCTCCTACCTTCCTACCCTCCAAATATCCCCAAGTATACCATGCTCTTTCGCCCAACAAAACCAAAGGCGTAGCCATACTGTTCCACACTGACTGGGTTTTCCAACTAAATACCACCCACGCAGATACACAAGGAAGGCTCCTCATCGTGGTAGGCACACTGAACGGTATGCAACTCACGATTGCTTCCATCTACGCACCTAACAACTCCCCAACCTCTTTTATAAAGAAATCACTAAACAAGATAAACAAACTGCGGGTGGGCCACACTATCATCTGTGGGGACTTCAACTGCACACTAGATCCAGACCTAGACATCAAAAGGTTAGGAGATAAACGCCCACTTCAACAGGCTGTTACTATGAGCTACAACCTTAGTACGCTATTACACGAGAATGACATATACGACACTTGGCGCACCCTATACCCGGAGGAGAAAAACTACACCTATTTCTCACAGGTACACTATACATACTCCCGTATAGATATGTGTTGGGTAGACAAGAGATCCCTCACGAATCTTGTGACAGTACACATAGGAGAGAGAACTTGGTCCGATCACGCCCCAATAACTGTTACGTTTAGGGCCATGTACCCGGCACGGGGGCGGGGTGCATGGCGCCTGAACGAATCTCTCATAGCCGATGGCGATACCGCCGCAAATCTTCGTACATGCATCAAAATGTTTAGCGAAAACCACGTGAATGACCCCTCGCGTATCGATACTAAATGGCTGGCCCTCAAAGCTGTAGTGCGTGGTCTCCTAATCCAAGCGGGTTCGATAAAAAAGCGAAAGATATACACCGACCGTGAAACACTACTCACACGTCTCAAAACACTAGACAGGGACAACAAACTCAGGCCAACAAAACTACTCTCCCGACAAATCGAAAAGACAAGAGGCGAGTTACATGCGCTGTCGTTACTGACCCTAGAACGACACTTACGAAAACTGAAACTCTCCCACTATATGCAGGGAAACAAAGCAGGCAAAATGCTTGCAAGACGTCTAAAATCCCAATATATCCAATCCAAACTCCCGTATATAACATCAACTACTGGTGCAAAACTATTTAACCCACAAAACATAGTAGATGAACTGGCATCCTTCTATAATAAATTGTACAACCTCACATTGGACGACAACCTCCATCAGCCACGTGAGTTGGAAATAGAGACCTACTTACGAGAGGCTAACCTCCCACAACTGACTGCATACCACAGCTCCAAATTGACGGCCACTTTCACTGAAGATGAGGTGCGAACTGCAATTCGCAAGCTTCCCAAACATAAAGCCCCTGGCCCGGACGGTTTCCCCAATTGTTTTTACACAACATTCGAACCCCTTCTGACACCGTACCTTACAAACCTTTTCAATTTTTTTCGGAGGTCAGGGTCCATACCGGAGGAGATGCTGCTAGCTCATATAGTTACGCTCCCTAAACCTGGAAAAACCCCTACCGAATGTGCCAACCTAAGACCGATCTCGCTCCTTAATGCGGACTTAAAATTATACGCCAAACTGCTGGCTATGCGCCTACAACCCATCTTACAAGATTTAGTCTCCCCCGAACAAGCAGGGTTTGTCCCGAACAGGCAACCAGGGGACAACACACGCCACTTCTTAAATCTAATCTCCTGGACCCAATCCACCAATCAAAAGGGCATACTTTTAGCGTTGGATGCAGAAAAAGCGTTCGATCGCTTAAATTGGTCATATATGCAGGCGGTGCTGCTGCACATGGGCATTCCCAAAGAATTCTTGAACTGTATTATGGTCCTATACTCCACACCCGCAGCTAAAATATTTAATTCTGGCTTCCTGTCTCGCCCCTTCCATATTACCAATGGCGTCAGGCAAGGATGCCCTCTATCCCCCTTAATCTTTATTTTGTGTATGGAACCCCTGATTAGACACATAAAAAATACATTTGCAGTCAGAGGACTAGACACACCGATAGGGGTCCAAAAGATAGCCCTTTTTGCGGACGATGTCCTCCTATTTTTAACACACCCGGAAACCACGTTACCAACCTTGCTGACATTACTAAACAGATACGGAAAGTTGTCTTATTATAAGAACAACGCTAAAAAGACACAGGCGCTAGCAATGGGGATTCCATCCTCCACCCTCAATCAATTGAAATCGATCTATCATTTCGATTGGCGAACAACCTCCATTTCCTACCTGGGCATTAAACTGCCAGCCTCACACTCAGCGATAATCAGAGAAAACCACCTACCGCTTGTCAATAGATTAGAGCAACAGCTTAAACAGTGGGAGGATAAAGAAATCTCATGGTTGGGGCGCATTCACACCATAAAAATGATGATATTACCACACATACTATACCTCTTTCGCACCCTTCCTATCACAATCCCCAACCCTATCCTACAGAAATTCCAAGCCATAATAAACGCACACATCTGGAAACGAAAACCGCCGAGGATAGCACAAAAGTCGATGTGGCGCCCATACACAAAGGGCGGACTGGGCATACCCAACGTAAAACTATATTATAAAGCATCCATACTGGCGCAGGGCATTGCAGTTCTTGAGCGAACATCTCCTCCGGTGTGGCTGGCGCTGGAAGATGCGTGCATGCCTAATAGCACGGTCCCGCTCACTCTTTGGACGGGAGCCCGGCTCCCCAGGCCGAAGCCCCCTCTACCAACCACAGAGACGCTGCTCCGCACTTGGAAACAGACTACCCCACTATTCCTACAACAAAATGACTTACTCCTGGCGGCACCGCTGCGGGCTCTATCAGCACGAACGACTAACCTCCAATTGGAATCGTGGCTACGACAAGGAATTAAATCTGTGCGCTCACTATTGTCCCCCCAAGGTATTAAACCATTCCCTGAATTAGCTAAGGAATACCACCTACCGCCACGAGAACTGTTCCCCTACCTGCGAATTAGGAATATAGCGCAGGAGTGCGGACTGCGGCTTGAGGAGCCCGCACCGCTGTCGCCGTTCATCCAAAAATGCATGGGAAAACTGCCAAAAACTAGAGCTTTGTCTCTATGTTACAACACACTGCTTTTCCGGGACGCGCAATTCAAGCCACCTTATATGACCAAATGGGAACTAGATATGGGTAAATGTTTTTCGATAGAAATATGGAACCGTGCCCAAAAGAAAACAAAGCAGGCTACTCGTAGCCTTACACACTGGGAATCTTACTGCAAATTACTTATGCGCTGGTACTTGGTTCCCACCAAGCTAGCCCATATCTACACTGGGACAAACAATGTATGTTGGAGATGTCAAACTCAGGAAGGCACCCTCTACCACATATTCTGGACATGCCCACAAATCACCACAATGTGGAGCGACATAGCGTCGCTTCTAAACAATAATCTAAAGATCAAGATACAAACGAGCCCTGAGTGCTTTTTGCTACACATCTTCATAGACACCCTCCCTGTCGATGAACTATTTCTAGCGATCCATTGTCTGATAGCAGCCAAAACAGCAATAGCCCATAAATGGAAGTCCACACAAGCGCCCACTTTACCAGAGATTCTGAGCAGGCTAGAATCAACCTACACATACGAATGCATGGCAAGCCGACTAACAGATAAACAAACCAAACATGCAACACACTGGCAAAGATGGGTGGAATATAGACATGGAGAAACACGAAACTGAGAAAAAAAAAAAAAATAAATAAAAAAAAAAATAAAAAAATAAAAAAAAAATACTAAATAAAAATAAATAAACAAAGCAACTAAATAAATAAAAGTACAATAGTATATAGCACCCTCATACAATATCCATCAACATTTAGCATCATTAATAAGACCTAGGACAACTAAGGCTACCAAGGATATCACCGACCCCATAGATGTCACAGAGGTTACAAGCGTGAAAGTTGCTGCTACCCCCATCCTCACCGCCTCTGCCCCCTCCCCCCCAATGCCTAGTTAGGACTGAATGCGTCACAGTTAACGCATGCAAAGTTTTGTGGACGTTAACAAATAAAATGTTATATGTTTTGACTCATATATGTTAAAAGGACAAATGTAACAAAAAATGCAATTGTGTGAGCTGTTTGAATCTACCTCTATACAAAAATCGATATGATATATGCCGATGTCCCCCCCTCCCTTCCCCTTTTCTTTTCTGTACCCCCTCCGCCATCGCGGATGTTACGTGTTTTTCATGTATAAAAGCTGACAAATAAAATACATTGAAAAAAAAAAAAAAAAAAAAAAAAAAAAAAAATATACAATAGAAATATATATAGTTAAAGGGAGTGTTCCAGTAAAGTACTGCTCCCAAACAAAATCCGAAAAAAAAACCTCTTCTTCATTATATCCTCTGGATGTATTCTTTATTACCCTTTCTGAATGAAAAATATATATTCAATACTGGGGTATATTTAAATCCACTGCAACTCTAATGAGGATACACAATACTCAATTTATAAAGATAGAGAGAGTGATAACAGAAAAAAATGTTTTGTTAAAAACTGGAATAATGAATAAAATGAAACCCAGGCTTATGTCCCCTTCGGGATCTATATAAATTACATATATGTAATTTTTTCTTTAAGTCCCATAGGTGCAATAGTGTTCAATTCCCGTATCCAGAAGGTCTCTCTTTGTAATAATAAAATCGCTCGATTGCCCCCTCTTCGAGATATGGGTATATGATCAATAGCTACGCATTTCAGTGTTGATAGTGGATGCTTGAATTCCAAAAAATGCCGTGCCACCGGTTTGTCTGTATTCCCATCAAGAATTGCTATTCTAATGCTAGATCTATGTCCGCGAATTCGCTCACATAATTGTGTCTCAGTCTTTCCAACATAATTTAATCCACACGGACAAGACAACTTATAAATCACATGATCAGTTTTACATGTGATCCGATGTCTGATAGAATATTTTTAGTGGGGATGAGATGTCCAGAAGTGACACACCCCAAGCACCTGACACATCAAGGACACCCAGGACCTGATTACAACCTTGGGTAAAGTTGAACAAATCCCTGACAATTTAGTACTTATGTCTCTAGATGTACAGAGTCTCTATACAGTCATCCCTCATGAAGAGGGAATTGAGGCTATGAGACAAACACTATCCAACTCAACACATTATCAAGGACCTCCCATTGAATTTGTTATGGAATTATTGCTGTTAACTTTGCAACAGAATTATTTCAGGTTTGAAACCAATTGGTATATGCAGAAATCGGGAACATCCATGGGTGCGGCAATGGCACCCATGTATGCCAATGCATACATGTACATATTTGAGGAGGAGAATATTTTAAAACGATTTTCAAACAAAATCATTAAATATGTACGGTTTATCGATGACATCTTGATATTATGGAGAGGTACAGTAGAAGAAGCTGAACATTTTGTACAACACATCAATCACCTCCCCAGTTCAATCAAGTTGACAGGGAACATTGATACAAAAACAATGCAATATTTGGATCTTGAGATATTCATCCAAAATCAGAAATTGGAGCACCGACTTTCCTCCACGCATCCAGTGAGCATCCTGCACATATGAAAAAATCCTTGCCGTTCATTTAATTTTTGAGAGTGTTAAGGAAAAATTCTCTTTCTGAATGCGCTGATAAACAAATTGAGGATATGTATAACAAATTTTTGGTTAGGGGTTACAACCGGTATATTCTGGATGCAGCCTTTGGCAAGAGCTAAACTGGCTATCAAAGAGAGACCAAAGACATCTGGTCAACAGAAACCACAGAGACTAACCTTTCCGATGAAGTATAACACAGCAAGTAACAAATTGTCAGCAGTAGTGAGAAATAATTGGAACATCTTGACTGGAGATCCATCCTTACCAACAATTTTTCAACAGAAACCCTTGATATGTCATAAGAGAGAAAGGAATCTGCGAGACCTATTGGTCCGCATGGACCCTGAACAGAGTTATCTGTCAGACCAGAAAAAAATCCTCAATCCTGGATGTGTCAGGTGCTTGGGGTGTGTCACTTGTGGACATCTCATCCCCACTAAATCATTTGATCACCCTCATACAAGCAAAAAATATTCTATCAGACATCGGATCACATGTAAAACTGATCATGTGATTTATAAGTTGTCTTGTCCGTGTGGATTAAATTATGTTGGAAAGACTGAGACACAATTATGTGAGCGAATTCGAGGACATAGATCTAGCATTAGAAAAGCAATTCGTGATGGGAATACAGACAAACCGGTGGCACGCCATTTTTTGGAATTCAAGCATCCACTATCAACACTGAAATGCGTAGCTATTGATCATATACCCATATCTCGAAGAGGGGGCAATCGAGCGATTTTATTATTACAAAGAGAGACCTTCTGGATACGGGAATTGAACACTATTGCACCTATGGGACTTAAAGAAAAAATTACATATATGTAATTTATATAGATCCCGAAGGGGACATAAGCCTGGGTTTCATTTTATTCATTATTCCAGTTTTTAACAAAACATTTTTTTCTGTTATCACTCTCTCTATCTTTATAAATTGAGTATTGTGTATCCTCATTAGAGTTACAGTGGATTTAAATATACCCCAGTATTGAATATATATTTTTCATTCAGAAAGGGTAATAAAGAATAAATCCAGAGGATATAATGAAGAAGAGGGTTTTTTTTTCGGATTTTGTTTGAGAGCAGTACTTTACTGGAACACTCCCTTTAACTATATATATTTCTATTGTATATTTTTACTCTGTTTCTTTTATGTTCGTTTCAGACCCTGATCACATTAATAAGATGTGCATGCTCTTCCCCCCATTAAGGGATATAGCCGAAGTTTTCTTAGGAAATGCCTCCTTAATATTGCAACTATTCAGATGTCTTTTTATATTTCTATGTGTACTTAATATCTGGATGTGACACATTCATATTTTACTGCAATGAATCTTTTCATTTATTTGTATATCAATATATGTTGGGCACTTTTTTTTCATTAGATAGGATCTATTATATTTTTTCACATAGTCATTTTTTGGCATTGACACTTTCAAAATACATGGATGCGCTGTCACTTTAATAATAGAGCACTCTACATACTTGGGAATTTAATCCTGTAATTGCACATTATTAATTCACAATTGTCATATTTATCAAGCGCTTTATAATATAGATCCATAAGTAGTTGGATTAGCTACAAAGACATTTCCAATGTCTCATAGATTTGGCACATTTAATTCACTTGTTTTTTTATTTACAAGGTGATGGCTTGTTTACATGGGTCACCTTGGAAACGGAGACATTGACGACAGGGGGGGGAGCCTAAACGCGCATGCGTGCATGCACATTGGTGATGGCTGCACATCAACACACAGGTGATTAGAGGCACGGCACCCGGAAGTGACGTCAATAGGGGCGGGGCTTAATCGCGCATGCGCAGTGGTGATGGCTGCACGCCGGCACACAGGTGATCGAGGTTTGGGTGAGTGAGTTTTCCCTTATATAAGGTCAATATTGTGAATATTAATTATTTATGTCCTGAAGAAAGTTCTGATTGAACTGAAACGTTGACTGATTGTTGGAATAAACCTGAGAAGTTTTTCACAAGTCCTAGAGTGCTGGCTTTTTCCATTCATCTATCCATTGTGCAGCCGAGCACCAGGCAACACCTTAAGGGACAGCTGGAGTGCAGAAAAGTCACCAATACGAAATAATAAAATGTAAAAATATCACGTTAAAGTTAATTAAATGTGCGTAAATCCCCACACATGACATCATAAGCCTTGACCATTCTGTAGACTCTAATTCGGCTTTATTGAGGCTGAGACTTTTGGAAAAGTGTGGTGGGGTTGACTAGCACAAATCAAAGCTCCCTGTGTGTAGACTAAATTCTGATCAGATCTGGATTTTCAATGACTCGTGATTTAGTGATAAGCTCTTGATGTATTCAAGCAGCTAGATGAACTACGACTCCCAAAGCTTTGCGGTGCATCTTGATAATGTGTACAACTTAGAAAGAGGAACAGATAGGGCATAGCAACCTCATTACAAGATTTTTATATAATAGGAATTCTCGCAATGAGCCCAATAAATGAACAGCACATAGCCACGGCGGTAGCTAGAGAAAAATAATATTTATTTAATCATTCGAGTTTAGGGTTATTTACTTAAAGGGACACTATAGTCACCCGAACAACTTTAGCTTAATGAAGCAGTTTTGGTGCTCAATCCTCTGCCATTTAGGAGTTAAAACCCTTTGTTTATGAACCCTAGTCACACCTCCCTGCATGTGACTGGCACAGCCTTCCATAAACACTTCCTGTAAAGAGAGCCCTATTTAGGCTTTCTTTATTGCTAAGTTCTGTTTAATTAAGATTTTCTTATCCCCTGCTATGTTAATAGCTTGCTAGACCCTGCAAGAGCCTCCTGTATGTGATTAAAGTTCAATTTAGAGATTGAGATAAGATTATTTAAGGTAAATTACATCTGTTTGAAAGTGACACCAGTTTTTTTTTTTTCATGCAGGCTCTGTCAATCATAACCAGGGGAGGTGTGGCTAGGGCTGCATAAACAGAAACAAAGTGATTTAACTCCTAAATGACAGTGAATTGAGCAGTGAAATTGCAGGGGAATGATCTATACACTAAAACTGCTTTATTTAGCTAAAGTAATTTAGGTGACTATAGTGTTCCTTTAAGTGAGAATTTAAAGTCAATTTAAAATTTAAGGCCAGATTACTAAATAAAGTATAACGAGGTTTTTCCAATTAGACTATTTTCATTCTTAAATTTAAAAATCACTTTGACTTCTTACTTTATTAAAATAGCCTGATAGTGTAGGTCTCCAAGCACATAACTGCTTATCACTCGGTACATTCATAGCCGAGATCAACACAGTGCACAAAACTGGGAGCAGAGCTATCGGCTATAGCAACAATTCCGGTCATCTTTTGCGATCAGTTGAGTTTCTACCAAAGTGCTCAACTATTTATCCAACAAACAATGAATGATTAAAAAGCCTTTGAACAAAAAAAACGATCCTCCTGGTTGGATGTGCCATTTCTTCATTCAGTGAGTACTTGAAAAATTATATTATTGAGTATTATATTTTTTGCAAATATGCATCTGCTTGCTGTTTAAACATCTGTACATATTCTGATAAAATGATAGATAGATTTGTAGGTAGGTAGATAGATAGATAGATTTGTAGGTAGGTAGATAGATTTATAGGTAGGTAGATAGATAGATTTGTAGACAGATAGATAGATAGATAGAGAGATAGAGAGATAGATTTGTTTGCTATGCATTTAAACAAGTGGTTTCTCACAGCCTGGAGAGTCCCTTTAACATTACTCACTTCTTAATAAACTACACTGACTATATCACCACTGAACCAGTTCAAACACAAACTCCATGGCTGCCACATGATCATAAGTACATATCCTGCTAAGTGGGAGCTCTTGAAGGACAGCGGAAGGTGCTGTTTGCCGCCTGCATGTTCGTTAGGAGGCTTTTCTATTTCTGCAGCTCCAGGTTTAGAGAGCTTTATGTTTTCTCTTTCTCTGCTATGATTGCTAAGACCTTTTCAATGAGATGTTCCCAATGTGCCTCACTTAACAACATCAATGGCTCCAAGACAATAGCCTTTTAAATGTTCTTTTTGTGTGCGGCATAAGAAACAAGCATGGCATTGTTATTTTGAGATACTTCCTTAACGCAGCAGGTTTATTGCTGTCACAATATGATATGAAAATGTAGCAACACTGCAAATTTTCCTTTAACACTTTTACGTCTGGTCTGTATGCAATGATCGATATCTCAACAAGACCCTCTTTAAAGATATTCTTTAATAGTCTCGATATCAAAGGACACATAGAGAGTGGTTGTATTATTCTGGGTTTGGACAGATTAGGCATTGTTTGCAATTACAATTATTTATATACCACCAACATATTCCGTAGCACTGTATAATAGGTAAAGAAAGCAAATATTTAATTTTAACAAAACATGTTTAACATATGTGGAGGACCCTGTCCAAATGAGCTTACAATCTAAAAGATTGTTTAACAAAGATATATATTAAAATTATAGTTAAAGGACCACTATAGTTCCAGGAAAACAAACTCATTTACCTGGCTCTATAGGGTCTTTGTGTCCCCCCTCCCCCCACCCTCTGGATCCCACTCCCACCGGGCTGAAGGGGGAGGAAGGGATTAAAATCTTACCTTTCTCCAGAGCCTGGGCTCCCTCGGCACTGGGGACTCTCCTCCCTCCTCCGACGTCATCCGCCGCATGCGCGCCAAGAGCCGAGCACGCATTCAATCAGTCTATAGGAAAGCATTTCTCAATGCTTTACTATGGACATTGGCGTCTTCCCACTGTGATTTTCACAGTGAGAAGCACAGAAGCGCCTCTAACGGCGGTCAATGAGACAGCCACTAGAGGCTGGTTTAACCCTAATGTAAACATAACAGTTTCTCTGAAACTGCTATGTTTACAGCTGCAGGGTTAACCCTAGATGGACCTGGCACCCAGACCACTTCATTAAGCTGAAGTGGTCTGGGTGCCTATAGTGGTCCTTTAAGGTGCTCAACCGCATATATAGTGTTGTTTTGTTTTCATTCTTCTATTTGCTACTCTTTATTTTGACTAAGTACACTATAACATGAATAGTACTGTAATGGTAATAATTTAACTTTCCCATATGGGAATAAATTTAATCTGTAATTTATTAAATATTAATCAGAAGTAATTTACACTCTGGATTCCACTCCAGAATGGAGTGTAGGTAAGCAATTGTTTTAAGGGGACTCCATAGTCACCAAAGCAACTTTAGCTTAGTGAAGCAGTTATAGTATGTAGATCAGGCCCCTGCAGTCTCATTGCTCAGTTCACTGCCATTTGGGAGTTAAATAACCTTTGTTTCTGTTTATGCACTCACACCTTTCCTGGCTGTGACTGACACAGGCTGCATGTAAAAATAGGGTTTCACTTTCAATCAGATGTACCTTACTTTAAAAGAGTTTATCTCCTCCTCTGTAAATGGAACTTTAATTACATACAGGAGACTCCTGCAGGGTCTAGCAAGCTAATAACAGAGCAGGAGATAAGATATTCAAAATTAAACAGACTTCAAAATAAAGTAAGTATAAACATTAGATAACTCTTTTCAGGACGTGTTTAGGAAGGCTGTGTAAGTCACATGCAGGGAGGTGTGACTAGGGCTGCATAAACAAAGTGATTTAACTCGTAAATGGCAGATTATTGAGCAGTGAGACGACAGGGGCATGATATACACACCAAAACTGCTTCATTAAGCTAAAGTTATTTTGGTGACTATAGTGTCCCTTTATTATATTTTGTGATTTCGCTGCTTAGCATTGCAGATAATGTTGGAACTTTTTAAATAATAATAATAATGAATAAGTGTTTCAAGGCACTGGTTTGCACCCATATCCTTGGGAGAGAAGAGGTTAAAAGAAGATACATTGAATGTTGATGTTTTTTTATGTTGAATTTTTTTGCCATGACAACAGATGTACATACCTTATCATTTAGCATTACATTTATACCCAGTCCCACTCCTACATACTCTCCCATACTCCCATTATACTGTGTTTCAAACTACTACAATGTTTGCACACAGGCTTGCTTTCGTTAGGTCATTTTAGAATGAAGAGGATGTCCAACAAGTGAGACTAAAATGTAATAAATTATCTAAATGCTACAATGGGTCAGCATGTTCTAATGGGGGCGAAGGACTTGTAAACATATGAGTCACAATATTTAGCTGGTAGAAGCAGACAAAGAGCAAGGAAGGATGTTGGATAATAAATTGCACTAAAGTTGATTTTACATTTTAAGTGCAAACGTGGGTTGGAAGACATTGGCAGACTCTGCTTTATATGGGCTACTTATGAACATATGAGGTGTAATTGACTGAGGATTTAACCCCTTAAGGACACATGACGTGTGTGACACGTCATGATTCCCTTTTATTCCAGACGTTTGGTCCTTAAGGGGTTAAAGGGGCACCATCAATTTGTTATTTTTTTATATTATGTTTACTTATGCCTAAATGTAACATATATGAGGTCTTGAAAACTAAATAAAATTTAGAATTCCACATTGCTCTATTTAGCACTATCACAGAACTGAGAGGCTCCATCTTTGCACCCTGTTAATGTTTATTTGCATCTGTGAGTTAACATACAGAGAGCATAGAAAGAGGGGGAGACACAGAAGCAATGCAATGTATGCCTTGGCTTTAAAATAAAATGTAAAAGGCCCCCCACTGCCCACACGCCAGGCGGCACTCGCGAGATACGGGCAGACCGATCGGGCAGAGCGGCGGCTGCGGATACCGTAGGCCCCGAGAGAACGGATACCGAGCCCCCTGTTGTGTCCCCCCCCGCCCCGCGCTCATGGCCGGCACGACTACCGCTCGCTGTCCGCCTCGGTCCTCTTCGGGCTGCTGCTCGGATCATGCGGCCTCCTCCCGGCACCGGCCGCCGCCCAGATCGAGCCAAGAATCAATGCCAGTGAGGAAGTTACCATAAAGAAAGACAGCGGTGCTATTTTGTTGCAGTGCAACCTTACTACGTCCACCCTGGAAACACCCGAAAGCACTCACTGGACGAAGAATGGAGTGGAAGTTGCTAACAGCCGCAAGCTTGTCGTAAATGATAACTACATGGAGCTGAGGCTTCCAAAGCCAAAAGCTGACGATTCTGGGGAGTATCTTTGTGTTTTTACCTTTGCCAATGCTCCTCCTGCCAATGCTACAGTTGAAGTGAAAGCTGCCCCAGAAATCACTGGTCACAAAAAAAGTGAAAACAAGAATGAAGGCCAGGAGGCACTGATGTACTGCAAATGTGTGGGATACCCTCATCCTGAGTGGTCGTGGTTTAAGAAAGTGGATAATGAATTCATGGAGATAAATAATGGGAGTGGACTCATATTCATTACTAGTAAAGAGAACTACACAGAGTTGAGAATCATAAACCTGGACATTAGTGAAGACCCTGGTGTATATGCTTGTAATGCTACCAATTCTGTTGGGTCCGCAAACAGCAGCTTCATCTTACGTGTGCGCAGCCACCTAGCCCCACTCTGGCCTTTCCTGGGAATTGTGGCAGAAATAGTAATTTTGGCTGTCATCATTGTGGTCTACGAGAAACGCAAGAGGCCGGATGAAGTACCAGACGATGATGAACCAGCCGGACCAATGAAGAGTAATTCCACAAACAACCACAAAGATAAAAATTTGAGACAGCGAAACACAAACTAACCAGCGCTTACTTCATGGACTCTGTCATACCACAACCCATCCTCCTCTCGAAGAGCTGGAGCTGCTGAAGTTGAACTGCGGATTTCTTCAATATTCCTTTTTTGTGTGTTTTTTTGTTTTACTTTTATGGGATTGAGGGTACAAAACTTTCTAAAAAGCATGCCTTATATAGCCTCCAAGGCGACAGAGTGGGTGGGATTTCAATAATAGAATGCATATGCAGCTTTATGTGCTGTGGCTGATTTATAATTACTTTTTTTTAAAAAAGTCCACTTAGTCTATATAGACCTATTCAAGCCTTCCAAAAAAGAAGCGGGAGGGGGGATTCGGGGTTAAGGGCAAGTCATTCATGCAATATTATGTATTTTTATTTGTATGTGTTTGGTCTTAATTTTTAATGTTCTTAATTCAGCTGTGCAAAAATTCCCTTAAAAACAAAACATCTAAAGCTTCAGCCCAAATAAATATTTTTTTCCCCCCACATAAATAAATTATAAGGCACAGATTTTTTTTTTTTTTTTTTTTTTAAGAACTAGTGTTGACTTGGGAGGTCAGTGAAGCAGTCATTCCATCGGCATGGCACATGCTACTATAGGAGTGATACTGTTGAATTAGTTGTGTCTCAGACCAGAGGTGCAAAGCCTGACTTCTAGAGATTGAAGTGTAGCACAACTCAACAAAATTATTTAAATGCACAAGCAACATATGTTCAAACCCTTCTAATTTTCAGCTGGAATATCACGCATCCTTTCTGAGAAAACCAGTACTCACTGTAGTAAATTTGATGGTAATGCCCCAAAAAAGGGCAAGGTTTGTTGCTACAGGTCACACTTGTCTATCCTTTAAACTGAAAGGTTAACTGTTAAGAAGCCAT